>NC_068280.1:39551792-39781792 GCF_025860055.1 Xyrauchen texanus
TAGTTTTATTACTTTACTGTGTTTTCCTGATAGTTTGCTAAATATTAATCTTTTTTATTGTCTTTCTATTTTTTCAGGCCTCTGCTGTACTTTCTGAGAATAACAGAGCAGGTAGGTTCACATGTTCCAAAGTTGTATTGTCATTAAATACATATAACTAAGCGATAAATAGTTGGAGGCTTTATACCGTATAGAAAGCAAAACTGCAATATCTTATGACCTATAAGGCGCCCTGAAAAGGAAAGACGTTTATGAGGTTTTGCAAATCCAACCTAATATCTAGTCAAACCATACATACAACCTTGGTTTTCTGCCAAAGTAAGTCAACTGCTGGCACTGAATCTATTTTAAACTATAGCAGATGTTGCCAGTTGGACGATCAGGCTGCTGATATTATAACAGAGAACTGTAGAGGTAACTGGAAATGGAAGATTATTATTAGTGTGATTTACATCTATAACAAACCTATTCATTTCCTTATGGATATATGTTGTAGACTGAAAGGCATTCTTTGTTGGGGCATAGCAATGCTCTTCAGCATAGTCTTACCCTGCTGTCAGTCTTACCCTCAGGGTAAGGACAAACTTAGCATAGCAACTATTATTATTATTATTCTGTTGTTGTTTGCTAACCCCTGACTATCAACTATCAGATACATATTGTTGGCCTTTTTGTAATTTGTCCGCTTCAATTCTCTGAACTTATGGTAGCCTGCAAGAAAGGCCCACAAGTAAATGTTAAGATGCTATGGTGATGAGACATCACCCAATGAAATTTGAACTTGTCATCTGGAAGTAAATTAATACTATTTTAGCATTCTGTGATATTCTAAGAGAAATACAAGTGCTAACTACCATAAACTAACCTGGAAATTCAGAAGGGTTGTCCCCTCTACGTCAGTAAAATATTTCATGGTTCAGTTCTCCTGAGAATGACCCTGAATACAATACACTAATCTAAGAGCAGCTTCCAAGTATTAAGTCAAATTATGATTATTTAGCAGACATTTTTATCCAATAGATCTGGGTCCTCTTGTTTGTGATATAACCTGCAACCATTCTGATGGCAGCCTAGATGCTTAATTATTGGGCTACCACCACCCTAGCAACCTAAACATTATAAAATACCCTAAAATCAATATGAAATGTAGATGTCTGATCACCTCTGTTGTGTGTCCATGTTGACCGGATATCAGGTAAACAATGGGATATCATATAATATTGACCCATTTCTTCTCCCTGGAATCAGAATTCAAACCAGAAAGTAACAGGATCTAGGAGACAAAGCACAAGTGTGTGTCTGTCTCCATCACCTACTTGGAGATTCTCTATTATGGTCTGAGCAAGCAGTGTGTGAGTGTTAATGAGAAAAAGGGATGACATGATCAATTACACATTTTCCAAGCATTGTTTCATATTTGTCTGTTGGTTACATTTCAGTTGTGTTGATCTTCTTGACATCCCTTGCAAGCCCACGGAATTTTGATATGTTTTGTATCCTGTTGAGTTCAGGATGAGTGTGTGGGCTACTTGCGTTATGTAATGAAACCCTGTGGCTCTGTGGCTTGGTATGCTGGTGTGTGATGATGATAAAACACAGGCCTTATGGCAGCACAAGAGCCCCCTGTTCCTAGGCACATCAAATCTTCTCTGTGTCAAGCCAGGAATGTGGGGTGCACAGTCAGGTTACATCACGCAAACCCCATGCCCCAAGACTTAGAGCATGCATAGTTAATTTTCTGATTGTTATGGCAATGTACTTTGGGGTCGCATCACCAGATGCTTACCCCTATTTCCCTCTCTGTTAATGTTCCCATCCCATGTTCTGGTTATACCTTGAAAGTTTGCCATGACTGCTATGTGACAGGACCGAGCAAACCACATTAAAGTTGTAGAAGAAGATTGACGCCCATCTAGAAACCATTACTGTTGCATGCCATCCCAGACTGGGCACCGTAGAGGTTTTTCTGGACCTGTTAAGCATAAACAAGCATAATGTTATGTACTAAACGATACTGAAAATGACAAAAACCTGAGAACAAACAAAAACAGAATTATAGCAAGGCAACATTTTTATTTGCCGCCCATCTGTTATGGATGATGGGTGGCCAAATATAGAAGCCTAGAAGCATTTTAGTTACTTTGTTCATTCTTTGGCTAGCAATGGAGAACGCATGAGTAAGCTAACCTGAAAACCTGTGAAGCCTATCAGTGCCTTCACAGCTGTAAGACTGGACATGTTATGAGGACTGTAGAAAATAATGTTTATTTTAAAGAAGATGCAGTCTAGTCAGAACCTGAAAGGTCTGTTCTACTGAGCTTGTGTACTTACTACAGATACAGAGGAGGTCCAGACAGCAGTATTCTCATTTATTGCTGGACTCATGAGATGATGCAGTCATACTGCTGTTAATGTGTAGATAAAACACAAAAAACATTTTGGGAGTTGACTGTGTATTAGGCTCATCTAACTTTGTAATTGTTATGTTTACATGCATTATCTCTGTATCTTAGTGCTGGCCTCAACCACGATGAAATGTTTATCAAAGTTGTGGCCACTTTTACCTTCTAGTGGCAAAATTCTGCAGACAAAATACAGTCATCTCAATGGGAATCTGACTGATCATGAAATTTGAACTGTGGACTTCCAATGGTGGATAATTTCCCCTCATGGATTTCGAGTGGAGTTCTAGTTTGATAAACTTAGGAAGTTGCTTGGTTTGACAGTTACCTCTGTGTGGGCATTCTTCCTCATGTGTTTCAGGTACCACTGGCATGCGGAATCAGCGTTTCCATGGGAACACTGATTTTTTTCAAACCCTAGTTTGTCCTGTCTCGTGTATCTCTTGGTTGCCCGCATGTCGGGTGCGTGGTTGCCTTCCAGTTTTGCTACGTGTCAGCTGGTCTTCCACGGAGGACACCTCGTCACTGCCTGCGTGTTGGGAGTAAGATTGCCCATCTCATCTGGGCATTGTTCTGCATCTCACTAAGCTTCAATGGAGGATTGTACGAATCTGTTCCTAACTTCCACAGCACACATACTCATCCTACACTCATGGAGTGCCCCTTGCACGGCCATGGTGCAGAAGCTGTCAGAGATCACTTCCCGCTGCTGTAGCCGGTGCCGGGATCTTCGACATTCCACAACCCAGTGACTGCTCATATATGTTGTAAATAAATCTTTTGAACTGTTCCTCCCCACATGTCATTGCATTTTGAAATGTAAATGAAAATGCAATCACATTAAATGTATGACTTTTATATTGTCACTCATGCTACTTTTAGCTAGTACATACCCCCACTTCCTCTTCCTGTCAAGCCTGATTGTTACACACAGGATGTTCTTCTTCAGAAAACAGACAAGAATTGATTTTCTCTGAAAGAGTGAAATAAAAGAGATTGGACAAGGAAGACGTTAGTACACAGAAGGCGAGAGAAATGCAACAGAGGAAATTAAAGACACAGTAGGTGGTTTCATAGCATGCCCTCCCTCACATTCTCTTGATTGAAATCCCCTGAATGCTGACCTGGGACCTGGCCTCCTCACTCACAGACTAACATCATCCATTATTAAGTAAGGCTACAAAACTGATCTTGGGCCTGCTCCTGTAACAATAACCTTTCATGCTTTCTTATGTCCACTGAGTTCGGCACCTATAATCATGCCTGAAAAACTCCTCCCTCTCCCAGTCTTTTGCCTGTAGTTCTTTGATGTTCGTTCATCCTAGAGCATTCCTGACCCTATCGCACCCATTCCTCCTGTCATAGCTCAGACTTTGGGTGCAGAACAATGGGCTTATTGCTCCCTTTTGATGTCTCTCGCTCACCTGCATCTGGGATTGTGACTCGGCTGATTAGGGGTCAGTCCAGGTACAGAGACTCTGGGAAGGGAGGAGAGGAAAGGGATGAAACATTATTGGAGTGTCTTGAGGAATTGTCAAAACTGGGATTGGCCACACATGCTAGCTACTTCCTGCAAATGGCTTCCTCAGATCCATGGCCATACAAGCACCAAACACATGCACATACAGGCCTGGATGGTTGAACTGACAGCAGTTTATTTTGTCAAATTTGTATCTGTTTGTATCTTTTTTTAATCCAAGTACACCTCCTGACCTGCAGCCTTTTCCATTTTACTGCTTTTATCCTTTCTTGGCATTCAGAACTAGAACAAACTCTCTTTAATGCTTTATTTTTTCTTATTTTTTATGTTTTGTAAGGCTGCTTTAAACAATATGTATTGTAAAAAAAACTCTTTATACAAAAAAACTAAATTACATTACATTTTAGACATAACTGTTCAAATATGGAGAATAGATTAAATTCCTTTCCCATTTCTCTATACAATTAAGTTTCTCACTGCTTAACTTCCACAGTACAATGCATTGTTGGAGAGACTAACTATAGAAACTAGTCATGACTGTTTCAAAACAAATGATAAAAAAAAGGTTTTGGTTTAAAAATAATTTAAATAAAAAGGCAGAGAATGGGATTTATTTATTGTTGTGCACATGTTTTGTTTAGTTTTTTTTTTCTCCTCAAGATCATTATCTGTTATGTCCACTTGAAATACAATTCTTGCTAAAGACACGTGAGTAGAAATGACACAATTTACAAAGTCTGATCTTTTGAAACCAAGTGCTTATGGAGCAGATATAAATTCATAAAAAACAGCTATTCTTAATGTTTAAAAATACTGTCACAAATGTTGACAAGAAAAATCTGGGCAGATATCACTCAAAAAACACAGACACCAGAAACCAGCAAGAAACGTTGCTTCTAACCACCGGCAGAGAGCTGTAGTTTATGGCACAACATTTTGTGATGCTGTTTGCTAATATTAGTTGGAACTATGGTTTCAGGTAACACCAAAATACACTAATCAAGCACTATATTAGGAAGACCTGTTCACCTACTTATTCATGTGATTGTCTAATCATGTGGCATCAGTGCAATGCATAAAATCATGCAGGTACAGGTCAGCAACTTTAGTTTCTATCAGTTATCAACTATCAGAATGAGGGGAAAAAATGTGATTGCAGTGATTTCGACTGTGGCATGATTGATGGTGCCAGACAGGCTGGTTCGAGTATTTCTGTAACTGCTGATCTCCTGGGATTTTCATGCACAACAGTCTCTCGAATTTACTCAGAATGGTGCCCGAAACAAAAAAATATCCAGTGAACAGCAGTTCTGTGGACGGAAGTGCCTTGTTGATGAGAGAGGTCAACAGAGAATGGCCAGACTCATTCTAACTGACAGAAACGTTACGGTAACTCAGATAACCACTCTGTACAATTGCGGTGAGCATAATAGCACCTCAGAATGCACAACAGGTCGAACATTGAGGCGGATGGGCTACAGCAGCCACTTCAGGCACTTTATTAGGACAATAGTGTTCCTTATAAAGTGCTTGATGAGTGTATGTTAGTTACAATGGAACGTGCGACCATAGTTGAAGCTACCCTTCCCTGAAGCTAAGCTGATCTTTTCAACATGGATGGAAAAGAGCTTTAGTAGTTCAGCCATTTTCACTCTTGACAGATAATCATAAGTTTATATTATATTTACTTATACATTCTTTTATTAAAATAATGACTGGTGATATAATCGTGGTGGGTCCTTCATAACATTAGAGCCACCTTTAATTTCAAGTCTAACCCTTCAGGAAGAAGGAATGTAATTTTCATAAATTGCCCTGAATGGTGGAGGGTCATCAGAGCAGGATGTCTGCTTTGTCTATTAATATTATAAGGGGAAAATATCAACAGCACTCAGTCCTGGCATCCATCCATTAGAATTGATACTGGTTGAACCTTAACTTGACCAGTTCAGTAGAGCTGTTCACAGTAAATGGAGGATATTTTAATCTGTTTCACTCGCTAAAACAATGAGAATAAAATATATTTGGGGGTACAAGAATCTCAAGTTAATTTTGCTGTTCCATTGGTTAGTATGTTTGATCAAAGTATGTCTCATTATTAGTTGTATTCCCTAAATAATTCCCAAGACAAAAGTGCATTTACTGGACCATTGATCCTGGGGTTTTACCATTGTCTGATCCCAGAATATGACCCTGGGAAACTCCACTTTGGTCATCAAGTTTTAAGCATACTCATGACAACAAGTATTGAAAATAAAGTCTGGGTGATTAAGATATATTACTGTGTTGTCATCAATTTTGAGAGGCTATAACTGTGTCTGGAAAAAGGAAATAGTTGAGTCACATTTTGAGAAGAACAATTTATTTATGTTAATTGTTACTGAAAAAGAAATCCCTTGGATATGGTTTTCTTTCTCAGTATAGATGCATTGATTAGATGCCTGCATTTCCTCTCACCAAGCTGGAACTTGTTACTTGGTACTTTGTTATCTTACTGTGTTAGTGCTGATTGTTTTCCATTTTTAAACCAAGCTTATAGCACTCATGAATGTGCAACATCAAGATTTTCACTAAAAAATTATTTTAATTTTAGATTGTTTCTGACCAAATGTATGCATAAGTCTAGGAATATGACCCCACAAGTCACATGGGCTACTTTAGTAATACTTTTGGTCCTTTATTACCTTTTATGGTAGGTGGTTTAAATTTTTGGGTGAACTATTCCTTTAATGGGCTTAACCAACAAGCCTCCATTGATTAACCAGCTTCATCAGACAGACGTTCCTTGTTGACCAGCCTATGAGTTATGTCCATCTGGAGAGCAGCAGAGCCACAGCAGTTTCCGGACAGCAGTGCCAGGCCAGCAGTCTCCGGGTAAAATGTTGGGTCTAGCCGGTGCTGTCTTGCTAGACTTGTGCCACCTAGAGATTTGGAGCATGATTTCTTACTATCTGTTTGATTACTATGCAAAACATTTAATGGTAACACTTTTGAATTTGGTTTCATTTGTTAACATTACTTAATGCAATATGAATTGTAGCATATTTAGGGGTTTCCATGAAAGTTTGCTAACTGGTTAGTTTGGCGGTGTTGTGATATGCTATTAGCTTAGCTGTACTGTGTTTACAATATGGCGTTGGCAGGTTGCGCATACACGGTAGATTGCCCCAGAAGAGTCTCATAGGACTTCCCGTGAAGTTTCGTCACCATAGCAACCAACACCAGTGATTTGTGATCTGGGTTAACACTAATGAAAACCATTTCATCGATGCATATGAAAGTCAACGTGTTCCAAAATGCACAAATAAACAGTAATCAGTTAAAGTGCCCAGCTACTCACACCAATATATGTAGCGAATTTGATATGATAAATGTACACTGTATGGGTTAAAGTGTTGTGTACGTTACCATTGTTTGTAAGGGAAACAGTATGTGTGAGCTAGGAATTAAATTAAATGGTCTTATTTCTACATTACTATCTAAGGAAATTTATAATGGAATCAGTCACATTTGACAACCGTTATAATTTAGATAAATGACAAATAACTCGATAATTTGTCTGAATAATTTCTCCACCATTAAAATCGTTATACAACATCTCGTTGCATCAGCTCACAACTTCTACTGTAGGAGATTAGCTTTAATAAGAGAATTATGATTAACTCTCTTATTGGAGTAATATTATTCTCATGTCTTATTGACAATAATATTACACATATAGGTATAGTGTGGTTACTTGAGTCAGTGGTGTTGAATTTGCACATGGCTTGATGTGTTGAGGCCTGCCGGCATCATGGTCAGACCAGGGTCCCACACGAACAGCAGCAGAGAGTCAGGGGAAAGAGCCAGGGGAAAAGAGAAAGAGTGGGACGTGTCTTAACTTCTGCTGGAGGTCCCTCCTCTCGAGTCTGGCTTGACCAATGAGAAAGGTGCAATTTCCAAGAGGGAAATGTTCATTTGTTTGAAACTGACTCATTTGCATTACTGGGGTTAGTTTAAGCCCCTTTATGCTCTGATTAATATAGCAAGCATACAATGCCTGCTGTCAGAATTATATACTGTATATATACCATTGTGCAGGATGTCACACAAGGATTCATTTGGTAGGAAAGTCATAAGTCATGTCATAAGTCTTGCATAAAAGTGTATACAGTACAAAAAACACTTTATAAGACAGTAATGATCCTATACACAATATCCTAGGGATATACATGTGAAATTATAGACAGTTTGTCTATAATTTAGTGAAGAAAAGTCTGTTGTTCTGGGCTTTGAGTCCATTTCTTATGGGGGAAAGATTGCTCTGGCATGTCACTGGGGGTCCACTGTTTGCTGGTCCAGTGTCAACAAAGACAGTGTAAAGGCTTGATAATGATCAGTGGGGGAGCAGACATAACGGAGTCTGCTTGGGCCTACTTGGACCTTTGCTTATTACAGTCTTGAGACATCTGTTGGCTTATTCAATAAATAATTAATAATTGTGGTCCAGATGCTACAGTATCATGAACTAACAATGAACAATGTTATTAGCATTCATTTATATTGGTATAATTAGCATTCATTTATATTGGTTAATGTATTAGATAAAACACAATTGTTCTTTGTTAGTTCATATTGCATGAACTTATGTTACAGGGTTTGGCAGAATACTTAGTGATAGTTCACCCAAACATACAAATTCTCTCATTTACTTTCTTTCTTCTGCTGAACACAAACAAAAATGTTTACTAGAAGACCTCATCTCTGTAGGTCCATACAATGCAAGTGAATAATGGCAAGACATATGATACCCACAAAATCACATAAAGCCCACATTAAAGTAATCCATATGACTCCAGTGGTTAAATCCATATTTTCAGGAGTCATATTATAGGTGTGGGTGAGAAATAGATCAATATTTAAGTCATTTTTTACAATAAATCTCCACTTTTACTTTCAAAGTGTGAGTGAATGTGAAAGTTTAAGTTGACTTAAAGACTGATTTGGCCCCTTTATAGCCAAATTATTTTACAGTAGCTTCCACGTGACAGCTTGCTGTAACAAAAACATACAGATAATGAATACAGATTTTGTTAACATAACAAGTTCCACTGTGCCAAACAAAAACCATGAAACTCTGAATCAGTGCTAAAACACAGTATCCCCCAGTAACTGGGTTTTTAAAAAATTATATTTCAGAGCATAAAATAACTGTCACACTCAAAATCGGAACATGCAAATAGCCTTTAAGCAAGCTTCTTAAACCTTGAACGGCTCACTCTGAATGGCAAGCCTCAAACAGCAAACCTTGAACAGTGAGCACTGAACAGCGAACCTTGAATCTATATTTGTTTGTGCAATCTGAAAACTTTCACATATCATTCATTAGGCCACAAGGATTGTTGAATCTAGGAATTACTGTACATTTGCTTACCTTTCTATAAGAATAATGAGAAACACATCTACAGAATCAGTATTTAGAAGATAAACACTTAGCTTAATATATAAATAAATTGTTCACTAAACATTAAAAAGACAGCAACTCAACATGCTCTCTGCCATTAATTTTTTGTTGTAATTAAATTTGCCTGAGACTGCTGGCCTGACGCTGCTGTCCAGAAACTGCTGTGAGGTATGGCTCTGCGGCTCTGCAGATGGATACTACTGGCCTCTACACAGCATGGCTATACTGAAAATCCATGCTGGTCTAAGCTGGTCTTTGAAGCAGAAATAGTTATCTGAGGCATATAGTTCACAGTGTTGTGAAAGACATGTGTGCCACAGCAGTAAACCCAATGAATGCACATTCACACAAAATATCATTAAAATATGTGTATTGTAAATAATATAATGATATATTCTTAAAATAATTGTTTAAGAAATTAAATAATACAAATGCAAACGGGGCAACAACAAAAAAAACACTTGGTGTCCTCTTCAAAAATTGCTCTTGAGAATTGTTATGTTTATTGTCCCTCCCAACATTTTGATGAAATTTTCGCCCCTGCATTCACATGACAAGATCTTTTCATACTCTAATTCCCTGAATCACCTCAAAGACCCTAAGAGTCCTTAGAGTTCTTAGAGTCACTATCTATCCAGTAGTTCTGCCTCAGACTACATTTCCTTGCCAATTCTCCGAGACGGTCATGCCCACATTGGTTAGGTTTCAAATGGAATGACCCAACTGACCCAAAGCAACCTTCCTCTCTAACCAGATCCTGTCCTGATGTCATGTTTGTCTTCTTTGTTCCCAGAGGCCATAGCAGCATGGCATTAATGACAGTCTGTGTTTCAGAGCTAATGTGCTCTTAGGCTTGTCTGTCATGCGTATTTCATTCTAAGTGTTTAATTTCCCTTCAATTCCACCCTTTTATTTCCCACACAATTTTATTGCCTTTGACTTATTGGTGAGGAGACATAGGGTTTGTACAAGGGTACATTCTTGGCCCCTTCATCACTTTAAATCTGTATAGCACTTTTTCCAGCACTTACACCAAACTTTTATTCTCTCTCTCAACGTCCTACTGTGTCCTATGACATGCAAACTTTTCACTTTTACTTCTTGGTATAAAGAGCAAAAACCAACTTTTACTGAATGAGCTGTTCAGATATGGAGAGTGGGCACTTAATTAATGTGTGTTTGCAGATTGTTTGCAGATGTCTAAATGTAAAGGCATTTTTTCTTGATTGTATATTTCTTTGCAACATTCACAACACAGAACAAGATTTGCACTTTATGCTGTTCTTGAGTTGTATTTTCTGAATAGTTCCTCTGTAGATTAAACATTTATTGATGTTAGATTACAGGTTCTTCAGATCGTTGTATTGGTTTCTAGGTTCTTTAAAGCATCAATACATTAATGGTTTTCTAAAAATCATGAGAGAATATGCCGTTATTTGGAGAATTAAATCTACAAAGGTTAAACAAATCCTATGGTAAAACAAGTTTTGGTTGAAATCACTCTGTCAAATGTCATTGGTTTGAAAGCTGATTTCACTGGTTATGTCCATTGCAGATGCCTAAGGTCATTCCCAAGATTTGCTAATATATACTGGACAGGAAACTGCTTATTATCTGTTGAGTAAATGGATGAGAAACTTTAGGTTTTTTGTTTGTTTGTTTTTTGGAACAGGAACTTCTATTTAGAACCCTTTTAGATCCATATATGGGCCTTTGGGCTGTCCCATGACTCAACAACACAAGACTATGTAGAATTCTTATGATACATGACCACAATTTTAACAGGAAATACCGTAATGTTGGCTTGTTTGCTTTTGTGTAGTTATCTGTGTGCTTGGGTTGATAATTTAATGTTTTTTCTTTATCTCTCATAAATCTTCCCCCATTGTTTCGTGTTTGTAGGTCATTGTGCATACCCATGTAACCCTCTGTAAAGTTCATCAGGATGAGTCTGACAAGTTTCTTGGCTTGGCAGTTAAACAATATCATCATTATCCACCAGCTTCTTTTTCCTTTTATGGATCTCTCTCTCTCTCTCTCTCTCTCTCTCTCTCTCTCTATGGGGTGCGGCAAAAGCTAGTGAAAATTTTGTTTCTATTTATAAATATTGAAAAGGTGGTACTGCTCTTTTAATTACCAGAGCAAAAATGTAATTTTCCTTTCAATAAAGTTTTATCTTTTAAGTGACACAACCTCATTTCTCCAAAGTTAAGCAACGATGAAGGTGGAGAGTATGGTCTATTTGACTTTACCTATACACATGTACACAATATTTTATAACATAATCGAGTTGTATACAATTGAACTGGAAATGCACATAGGATGATGCTATTCATAACACCCAGACGGTATAAACGGTATGTCATAATTGTAACAAATTGTAATAAATAAAAAGCACTATAATGTGAATATATATAGTATATATATATTTAATGTGTACTGTATATACTAATGCCAGTCAGTAAACAACATATCATAAGATCATGAAGCACAGACTGTTTTCACTCCCCAGATCATAATGTAAATCACTAATATGCCACGGTTGTTTTCTGTGTTTTCATCATGAGTTAAAAACATTATCGGTACTTACATTCATACAAACAGGATCATCACAGATGTTTTGTAATATTTTGAACAAATCAGATCAAAAAACAGCACAAACATTTGTAACTTCTGAATGAGAGATGTTCACAGTGATGTACAGATAGGCGTGTGCACTTGCCGGTCACATATCAGACTCACTGGCTTATAGAGATAAATTGTGGATTTCTGGGACTTTGCATTGATCTAAAGCATTTTGTTATGTCTTTCTTGGGATAGTTATAGGGAGGGTTTTCCAATCACCAACATTGATTTCTCCCTCTGAAGAAATCAAAAGAAAAAGAGTCTATACCTATCTTAAGAAAATACAATCTGAAATAGTTTCACTGCAAGAAATGCATTTAACCGACTCAGAGTATAAGAAATTAAAAAGAGAGTGGGTAATTTAAGTTGATGCATCCTCGTTTAATTTTAAGTCAAGGGGCACAGCTATTTTGATTAGTAAAACTATTCCCTTTAGCATTACCAAAACTGTGCTTGAAAGATATTTTCCTTAAAATTGCTAAATTTGCAGGCTGGCTTTTGATTGGCGGGGATTTAAATTTTTGTCTGGGTACAGTACTGGACAGATCCTCCACTAAACCAGCCCCGCTTTCTAAAGCAGCTAAACTTATCACTGCCTTCGTGAAAGATTTAAATCAAACTGAGGTCTGGAGGCAGGAACACCCACAGGACAGAGATTATTCATTTTACTCACACCCACATGGTACACACACTCGCATGGATTATTTTTTGTTATCCACACAAATCTTGTATCGTGTGCTAGATATTAAATACCTTGTGTTAAATACCAAGTATTGGCTTGGCAATTGAAAAGGGACCAACACAAACAAATTATAAATGTCATAGACAATGGTCTTGCTGAAACGTATAATCCTACTGAAATTAACGATGCGTTTAGGCAGTACTACACCAAACTATATACTATATACACATTTATCTCTGTGTCTTTTGGAGGAAGACAGACTCAGTTTGGACCAGACTTTATCTGCCTCTGAGTTGGTTGAAGCCATCCATCTACTACCAAATAATAAATCTCCGGGTGAAGATGGCTTCCCATTTTAATTTTATAAAGAATTTAAAGATTTGCTAGTTCCATACTTGATGGATGTACTATATCAAGCTAGGGCTGACAAATGTTTTCCAGAATCCTTCTCTAATGCAACCATTACAGTTATATATAAGAAAGGAAAAGACCCACTGAAGTGTGCCTCTTATACGCCAATTTCACTTCTTAATGTGGATTATAAATTAGTAACCAAAATGAGAGATTAGAGACTTGTTTTCCTCTGCTTGTCAACCCTGATCAAACCTGATTGGTAATAAATAGACTGGAATCAAAAAATTTGAGATTTTTCAATATCATCTACTGTATATGGCCAAAGAGAAACATATACCTGGTGTAGCAATCTCTGAATCAGTGCTGAAAAGGTGGTTTTGGTGTAGCATTTATCGACTTGATTCAATCGCTTTATAAATCCCCCAAAGCAAAGATTATCACTAATGGACTTACATCAGTTTTGTTCCGCTTGTAACCAACATGAGAGCCAAGAGATTAGAGACTTGTTTTCCTCTGCTTGTCAACCCTGATCAAACCAGTTTGGTAATAAATAGACTGGAATCAAAAAATTTTTGATTTTTCAATATCATCTACTGTATATGACCAAAGAGAAACATATACCTGGTGTAGCAATCTCTGAATCAGTGCTGAAAAGGTGGTTTTGGAGTAGCATTTATCAACTTGATTCAATCGCATTATAAATCCCCCAAAGCAAAGATTATCACTAATGGACTTCATCAGTTATGTTCTGCTTGTATAGAGGATGTAGACAAGGGTGCCCTGTTTGCCCAGCCCTCTTTGTGCTTGCCATCAAGCCATTAGCAGTATCAGATGCAATACAGATATTAAGTGCTTTAAGATTGGTCCTGAATCACATAAAATATAATTGTTTGCTGATGATGTCCTCCAAATATAGTATATAACTGGGATGAGAAATTAATGAAATCATAAACTAATAACCCCATGATTATCCACTCAATCAAGACTTGGGGTAAATTGCATTCGATGTTTGGACAGGGGGAGCTTCTTTCCCCTTGGACCCCATAATGGGGTAACCCCACAATGTGTCTTCAAAATAGTAACTTCAAAACATGGAATGAAAAAGGAAACTCACATTTAGAGCATTGCTTCGAAGATGGGGTATTAATGTCTTTTGAAAATATAACTTAAGTAATAAGGAATTCTTTGGTTATCTCCAATTACAGAATTATCTAAGAGTCAAGACCAAGGCTCAGATGAGGTTACCTAAACTGATATTCTTGGAACAACTCTGTTACTCAATTCAACCTCTGTAAAAGAACATCTCAAGAATATATAAAGCTCTTATATTAAATCAAACTTTAGTCAACCCAGATAAGTACAAAAATAGATGGGAGAAGGATTTGGATGGGGAAGTGTGGGGGGAGCTGTGTAGAGATAGGGTCACATCCACTCTGAACTGTAGGTATAGATTAAATCAGTTTAATTTCCTGCACTAGCTCTATTACACGCCATCAAGATGCACAAATTTAACAATAGTATTTCATCCCTTTGTTTTAGATGTGGAGCAGAGTAGGGAACGTTTATACATGCTACTTGGTTGTGCCCTAAAGTAAATACAATTTGGAAATGGGTGTGTGGTTTTATACCTGAGATGCATGTAATTGATTTCCAAATGGATCCAGAGATTTGATTACTGGGGAATTTTACAAATTCTAACTTAAGACATACTCAAGCTATAAAGCTTACAGAAATATTATTAATAATTGCCAAAAAGTGTATAGCATTAACATGGAAGTCAGACACAGACATACCCTTCGAAAGATGGATATCAGAAATAAATTGTTGTATACCCCTAGAAAAAATAACATATCGACTAAGAAATAAAACTGGAATGTTCTATAAAATGTAGACACCTTTTATTGATTTTATGAAGACTATCACTTGACCATATTTAAGTAGTTAAATAATACAGTAGGTGCCGAGTCTGAGTGAATATGTACATGCATATGTGTATGTTTAATTATATATATATATATATATATATTATAGCTGCTACTTATTGTATCTCTCCCTTCAAATTGCATCCTTCTTATTGTATCTCTTACTGTTATATAATTTATGTATTTATTTATTTTAGTTATATATGTTATGTATAGGTTTTGTTTATGTTCAAAAAGCAAAATAAAATAAAAATGTGCGAGAAATGTAATTCCTCTTCTGTAAAAGTAATTAGTCAAATTTGGATTATTTTCTTGTAGGTGGTTTCTTGTATAGGTGGTTTTCATATGGGTACGTTTGCTGCAAATCCGAGTGCAATTGTTCTTGGGTTCTCAAGTAATGTATCTGTTTGTAACAACACAATTATTTTGCTTGCAAGTTTAAGAATACAAAATGCAAATACAAAAAAATATTTTTTTACATTATCTCTGGTGAAATTTTTAATTTCAAGCTAAAAAGTCAATTGGCTCGACAATACTTTCGCACATAATCTCACATTGCTCTATGCTAGACATGTGTTTTTCTTTCCAATCAACAAACATTCACACTCCTGTCCTTTCTGAGACATACAATAATATATTTTATCATCAATATTCCTTTGTCTCTGTTCTGTCATTTACACTCCTGCCCCATCTTAAGTACACCAATTTCCACCCATCAACATTCCTTCACCGCATTTACATCAATTAAAAAAAATAATAATAATTTGTATGCTTTTCTCTTCAAATGTAAATTATATTGAAGCAAATTTGTCTTTGCGTAATAAAAAAATAAAAAAATAAATATATATATATATATTGCATCTTGCATGGCTTTTTTTCGACCAAAAAAAACATTTCTGATCTTACACTGATTCTCTTTATTATGTAATCAATACAGTGACACATTGCATCACCATTTGACAAGTTTATCTGATCATCTCTGGGATTTCTTTATCATGTAATTATCATTATTCACCTTGTAATATCATAACGTTAGCCTCTGCATCCCGGTAACAATTTACAATGTTTCCATTCCTTAATATTAGTTTATGCATTAGGTATCATGAACTAATAATAAACAATATATTTTATGGCATTTATTATTCTTTGTTAATGCTTGTTAATAAAAATACAATTGTTCATTGGTAGCTCATAGTGCATTAACTAATGTTAACAACATATACATCTTTTGATGTTAAAAATGTACAAGTTAAAAATTAACACATATGATTAATAAATGCTGTAAAAATATAGTTAATTTTTAGTTAATGTTAATATCCATGGCTTCTCTTCACAAAATTATTGATACTGTGGCATTTTTTGCTTTTGCATCACAAAAACACATCTTGTGAGATTGGATGTTCCTTCTCATTACCAAATATATTCATATGTATTTACTAGTGCTGTGACCTATTTTTGCACTTGCATATTTTTCTTTTCACCAAAGCGCCTTTGTAGAGTGCTGCAAATCATTATTGCTGCAGTTGAGTTTCATACAACATTTAAAGAATATTGAATCATTAGTCAGAATGAGGATGGGTTTTATGTATTTTATTGCGTCTTCATGCAGAGTTTGCACAAAAGAAATATAAATGCTTTTTAACAAATTTAAATTACACAAGTAGGTGACAACATTTGTTTTGTCAGTCAATATTTTCACATTCAGTTCTATTCACCCTCTAGACCGTGATGTCCATGTTCATATTGCCAGTCGACTTGTCCTGACTTAGAGTGCCAATGCAATTTTCAGAAATGAGACGTGATCGAGACAAGCGATAGTTAAAAAAAATACTTTTTCTAGCACAGGAGCACCCGGAGGCTCAGTTGGTGGAGGAACATTAAAAATTTCATCTTTGAGTGCTTTTCCAATTGCTGAATGGGAGAAGACGTCCCCATCACTGTCGCTCCCATAGCATTCCACATCAACCGCTAAGAAGTGACAATCTGCATCTACTAGCGCCAGTAAAACCATAGAATACTTCCCTTTATAGGAACCAGAATTTGAAGGGGCTTGAATGAGAATGTTTACATTCAAAGCTCCCGAACAATTTGAGAAGTCCAATTTTTCTTGAAACCTTATGGCAGTGCTTCTCCACAAACTTTGTGTGGGCTCTGGCATGTGTGCATTCTTGAAACACTGCCAAATTGCATCACAAGTCTCACCAACTAGCCCTGCCACAGTCGTGATGCCTAGTAAAAAGCTGGAAGCAATTGTAGTGTACAAGTCTCCAGTACTAACGAAACTGTAAAAAACAATAAAACAAATGCACATTGTTAGACCATCTACCATGACCTACCAACCGCTGCTCAGGGTTGATTGGTTTGCAAAATTTTGCTTCAGATCGCATCAACGAGGGTGCCACCAGCTGATGCAAACACTCTAATTCACCCACATACAATCTGAAGTTTTGATAAAATTTCTCATGATGCAACTTCAACTCCAGAATCAATTTATGGAAACCTCATGTTCAAGTCTTCTTCTTTTTCTTTAAATCATCCAAACTGCTGCTGCAGCTGCTTATAAAGAGATCCATGATCACTAGTGTAGAACTTGCTTGCTCAATTGCACTCCATTATGTGATTCTAAGCTTGTTTTGCAATCTTTTAAGGAGTTCTTCTCCTCTGTGATAGGCAGAGAGTGTATCAGATGAACCTGTACTGGAGTAAAATTGATTGTCATTTAGCAGCAACTATTGTATTACTATGAATGTGCTAACAATTCATATTTGGGCTATTTGTCTTGCTATTATTTCATGTTTTGTGTGAAAGTGCCTTTAGATTACAATTTAACCATGCACTATCATGCAAGTCCTAAGAAAGTTGTGTTCATTTTGTAAACTTATTTTGTCATTGCATAGTTCAGTTCTTAGATTATGGTGTTAACAACACATATAACAATAAATAACAGCATACATTTTATTTTGATGAGGAAAAAAATTCCTGCTTCTTAAAAATCAATTTCAGCAATAACAGTCATTTAGAAATGCTTTCATTTATTTTTATCATAGGACAATTTTAAGGTCTCAAAGACTAAACATGTTTGTTTTTCGGTCTGGACGTTTAAGAGGTTAAGGCAGGGAGAAATGAAGCCTATCTTCTTTAGCTTTATCTCAGCGGTCACGATGTAAATTAGCAGCTCTGTTTGCATTTGCTTATGTGTTTCTATGCTATTCTTGAGTGTCCATTGTAGTGTATCCTTTAGCTCTCTAATTAGCCCTGATTGCTCGCTTCAGTGGTGCATTACTGGGAATGCAAAAGCACTAATCCCAAATTGACATCCTCTTGGCAAAGTATTCTAAACACACAGTTGCTACTTTTATCTTTGCCCATCACTGAATGCTCATAAACAAGCTCGTTTCACACCCTAACACACACCTTTACACACACGCACAGACAGGGCTGTAGCCTTTACGTCAGGGAGAGCACTTACCTACACATTACTTTTCAAAGACTAACGTTTTATCAACAATGTATTCAAATTGTGAATATGTATTATATTATGTTTGTGTTTATATGTGTATGTATTATTTTGTGATGATAGCATATACAGTTTTTAAATTGGATTTTGTGAAACAATAGTGAAAGTTACATGGTGTGAATTAGATTTAATTCTAGTCTAGTTCATGTTTGTTTTTCAACAGTTGCTTTTTTTTCCCCTCTTTATAAGACAGGGTGCTAATATTTAATGAAAAATAGGTATGAAGTAGATGTTGTGTTTTATTGTTTTACAGCTGTAAAAGAGTTATTTTAAATCAGAAGTATTTCATGAGGAAGAAATCCCAGTGACAGTTTTGTTGTTCTAAATGCGTAAACAAAAGGAGAGAATGTGTGTGTGTGTGTGTGTAAATGAGAATGCTAATGATTAAAAGTTGCTTCTAAAAATGAGGTGTGATGTAATAGCTAAATCTAAACATCAATTTAGCTCGCACATTATTTTCTTTTAATGTTTGTTTTATTGTGTTTAATTTTTAATTAACAGAAAGACTTTTCCTTTCCAAAGGCCACGTGTGTGTGTTAACAGCTCAGCTGTGCGGAACGACATCTATTGTTTGATGGCCAAATCCGGTTACTTTACGCATTACTCGTTGCATAACACTAAAACCTTCTATTTGGCACCTGGTAGTGCACCGAAGCTTAGAGGTGTGTGTGTATGGGCAGGTTTATGAGGACTTTTTTTTAGGTTACAAACTGGTAATTACAAGGGTATTATGCTATAAATGTGGTTTATGAGGGCATTTCTAGTATCCCCATAATTCAAATCATAAAAAACTTACTAAACAATGTTTTATTGAAAATTTAAAAAATGCAGAATTTTTTTTTTTGTGAGGGTTAGGTTGAGGGGTTGTGTTAGGTTTAGGGGATAGAATCTATAGTTTTTACAGTATAAAAATCAATATGTCTATGGAGAGTCTTCATAATGATAGCCGGACCAACATGTGTGTGTTAAATGTACACTTTGCGAACAAAATTTTCTCCAGAGTTAAATACTTTTCAGGATATAAAAGAAAAAGATTCATAAATAAAACAATATATTTTATTTATTTATTTTTATTCTAAAAATAAAAACATTTTGTTTTAGGGCTAATGTTAGGGTTAGACTATGATCATTATAATTTGCTTTATATAAAAACTATAGAAATCTATGCTGTCTATGCAAAACTGAATTGAAGTATGACCAAAATTTGATGTCTTAGACTATGATCTGTCATATGACAGATGGGTTTGGTTAAATTTTATTGAGATTCATACAAAACAGAAAGTCTGTTTATAATCTACATTTGACAAGACATTTAAAGCCATTTTTATCAGATTCAGTGTTGGAGTAGTTGCTGCATTTTCATGCTTTGGTCTCATACTTTATCCACCGTATGGTTGTTTGTGGAAGACTTCCTCTCATGTAGAAGTACATGCTCGCTCAAGCAGAATTAATAAATGTGCAGAGATGAATTCAGATGACGTATGCATTAGCTCCATCAGGACAGCCACTTAGATGTTCCAAATGTAAATTGACTACACGAAGACAAGTAGCAGCTCAAAGGATGCACAAAGAGAGAAAAGACAGAGATTGCACTTAAATAGCACAAATGTAGCTTTTTCAAATATTCACATTGCTTAGGCGCTGAGGCCTGATTCTGAAAGCACTCTCTCTTACACACACACATACACACACACTAGCGCAGGTTTGAACGTGAGAGCATTGCAGTGGGAACTCCCTAATGCACACTGCACCAGTGCTTGCAGAACTGGATGTAGAAAATGCACTAAATAGAGAATGACAGACCCATGAGAGATGTGATGGTAGAAAAACTACTGAGAATCTAGGCGATAATCTAGAACCGAGCAGAACCGAAACGGCAGAGGAGCGGCTATAGAGGAGATGTCACGGTACATGCGTCTGCTGCTTCTGCAGAGATCTTTGAGTGAACAAATTAGAGACTCTACCTGCCGGGCTCTGGATCTGTTTAACAAAAACACACAAGATGAGGGGCTGACAGGTGAGTGTGTGACTGAGCATGAGTGTGGATATGAGCATGTGGTGTAACGTTTTTGGCAGCTTCTTTAAAGGATAGTTCACCCAAAAATAAAAATTAGGTCAATTATTTCATCATTCAGGCAAATTCAAGTTGTTTCAAACCTGTAGGACTTTCTGTATGTTCTGTGGAACACAAAAGGAGATGTCAGACAGAATGGTGTCCTCAGTCACAATTGACTTTTAATGTTTATTCAATGTAAAATGAATGGTGAATAAGGCTAATGTGGCTAACATTCTGCCTTGCAGCTCAATTTGTGTTCCACAGAACATACAGGTAGTGATACAGGTTTCGAACAACATGAGGATTACTGAATGATGACAGAATTTCATTTTAGGGTGAACAATCCCTTTATTCAGGGCCAGCGCTGGTGTTGCAAGCCGTGAGAGCATGAGGCGATTGTCTGTGTTCTGCGACTGCTATCGGGTTCTTCAATAACTTATAATGTGTGAGGAAGGGCAGCCGGTAAAGTTTCTGGTGCCCCCCTAGAGAGTTGGTGCCCTTCGCAGACTGCGAATATGCGTATAGGTAGTGGCTGTACTGCGTTTAATTATATCAAATATCTGAAAGTGTTTCTGAGAGAGAATATGGTCTCTGTTCAATATTGATGCTAGAAACGGTGCTTGCACTTGCAATCGAGAGGGAAAATTATTTCATACTGTATATACAACTGTTATCAAATTTTAACCCTTTAACCCTTCAATGCATTTACACTGAAAAACATGGTGGTACCACAGTCCGCTGTACTACAGTGGCACTTAGATGTAAACCATAGTACTGAATGATTATCATATTCATTTACCATGGTCTTTCAATTACTGTCCAAAGTATGTACTTAAAGGACACCATGGCATTACTGTGGTAAATGTTGAAAAACATGTCGTTACCATAGTACCATGTAAAAATAATTATGACAATACCATGGTACTTTTTGTAAGTATAGCAAGCCTTTAACATATCAATCTCTTGACCTCTGCTATGAATCCAAGCAGTGTTCAAATTATCTTACAAATGTCATTACTTTTGAATGTTCGGTGTGTGTGTGTGTGTGTGTGTGTCTGTGGTTAGGTGAATACCTTGCTATAGTGAAGCAAGTGCAGTGTTATGTCCCCTTTCTATCAAAGAAGTCTGAAAATCAGTGCTGGGAATCATTTACCATAAGCATTTTATTTTGAGTTAAGCGTGTTTGTTAGTGTGTGTGAGAGAGAAATAGAGGGATGGAAGGAGAAATATATAGAGAGATAGCCATGTGGTTTTAGACGTAGTGTGTCTCAAAAGTCCGCTCTATAATACTAACCCAAGACTTTGCTAGAATGCACCCACTGCTCTTTTCTCATGAATTAAATATGTGGGACAGTGAGCCATCAGCTTATAAAATGGGAATTATTCTTACAGTTTTACAATCTGAAGAAGCTGCAAATCAGGAGACCCACCTTGGATGTAGTAAACACTTACATTTTCATGACCAACTCCAGGGTGGCCTAATGGTTTATTCTGTAGTGAAGGCTTACACTACACATTGCAACCTATAGCTACATGGATATGGGTTTATTTATAGATGGACAGGTCTGCACAAGCAAACACTCTCAACTTCATTGTCACACAAACAGCAGAAGACACAATCTTTGTTTTCTAAGAGCTATTCAATAATTTTTTTTTATGTACAATATACAGAATGTTAAGAACTACCCTGGTCAAAAGTAGCATAATAACCTACAATTTCTATGTCATTTCAGGGGCTGTTTATGGTTAGGAATATGGGTTTGGACTATCAGAAATAGGCTTGGAACCCAATTTAAGAATGCCATTCATGACTTTCAGGTCCATTAATGGTTCTTGAATGTGCATTATTTTGCCGATGCAGACGGGACACTGTGTTTAAATTCTCTTGACAGTCTTTCCTGTGCTACTCAACGGAAGCACTATCTCCCTACTGAATTAGCAGCTTAAAACATAAAGTGCATCCAGTGTAATGCAATTCCTGAACGAATTACTCTTATAAGATTTTTTCTTTTCACTCTACAGTGCAAAATATACAGCACAATCAAATAGTCCAGCTCTCGAACGAATTACGCTTATGATACAGTTCTTTTAAATCTACAGCACAAAATAGACAGAGCGACCAGTGTAACGTGATTCTGTAACGAATAGGGGTGTAATGATCCATCGATCTGAATTGATGAATTGGTCCAATAACCAAAGATCCAATGTTATCGATACAATGTGAATATATCGATATTTAATTGCTTTTAAGATTTAACTTTATTTTAATACTCTCTTGTCAGCCATATCTGTATGCATTTCAGTCAGGTGATTAATCAAACTTGTTATATTCATTTGACTTTATGAGCACTAAATATGCTTTTCATGTGGGACACGAATATCACTGCCTGCAGCTGCACATTGTGAAACAACATCAATGGCTGACTGTCATGAATTAAGTCCCGTCACGTACATTCTCTGCTCATCTGCTGTTATCTCAGCTTTGCTCCAATAAAATAGTTTAAGTTTTGATATAGTGCGAAATATGATTTTCTTTTATCTTTTCATTTCTGTTGTGTTAACTATAAATACATTTGAGTCATAAACCGACGGTCATAATTGTTTTGAAAATTAGTTCACAAATCCAGGTGGTAGCATGCTGATGCGTCCTTTACACCTCGGTATGTGAATTAATTTTCAATAATAAATTAACGATCTGAGATTGCTTATACTATGGTCACCACATGTAGGGTCCTTTCACTGAATCCAAATGCCATTAGCTATAAAATGTGGATGTCTCAGAATTTAACATATTTGGGATGAAAAAGAATGTTTGAATGCACAAATAATCAAATTGAAATGATTATATGTCCTAGTGTGATATTAAACTGCAAAAGGCTGCAATATAATTTAATCGATATATAATCTGCATGTGCTGTGCGTTTCAAAATTAATGTGTGTAATGAATTCAGAAAAATTAACCATTCAATAACCACAATATACATCAAGAGTTTTTTGCTTAAATAATTATATGCATTTGGATAATAAAATGTCCTGAAAAATTGTGCCTTGAAAAGAGTGGGAACTGCTGCTTGTTTAACAGCTAGAGCAAAACCGCACTCACCAGAATAAACCAGTCTGAAATCCATGCTAAAAAGCAGTTTGCTTGCAATCTTAGCTTATTCGGTAGGGCAATGACTGACGACAAAAGCTTCCTTTCTTTCAATTCAGGTAGCACATTCTCTCTCTGCCTAATCCATTCTATGTGTTGTTGTTGTTGTTGTAAAACTCACTTAACCTCAGTTCACATACAGTAGCTGAACAACAAAGCCTGGTGGAACAGCAACTAAAACTAACTACAGCCAAATAGTCCTCAATTTCTTCCAATGTCAGATGCTGTTCAGTGTTCTCTGTGTGTTTGACATCAAAGTGTTTGCATCTCATGAAAATAATTTTAAGTAGTTGCTCCCCTTGTTTTCTGGTGCATTTGAGAGTGATAAGAGGATCTGGAGCATCTGTGTACAGAACGTTCAGTGTAGGTTCTGCCCAGCTAGGTACAAGCCGTCTCTGTTGAGGAATACAAACATACCCAAACAAGCTAGCTGGCATCAAACAAAATTGATAATCACCCTTGGTATTTGCATTCAAAAGCTGTTGAGGCGATAAATCACTCATATAGACAATGTATAGTTAGTAACGTTTTAGGTTGGCAGAATATGATAGCTGCTATAACAACTGGAGGCCTAGAATCATCTGTAAGATAGACAAAGCGACTTAGAATAACCAAATACAAATTCTGTCATATTTTACACTCATGTCGTTCCAGACCCATCTGACTTTCTTTCTTATGTGGAACACAAAAGGAGATCTTTTAATGAATATCTCATCTTTTCAATACAATGGCAATGGATAGTGCTTCACTTATAAAAAAGATATTAAAATAATCATTAAAATTGTCCAAGCAACTCCTGGGTTACATTCCAACCAAGACTTTCGAAGATATGTGATGATTATGGGGAGAAACAAACCAAAGTTTAAGTCAAATTTCAGAGGAAATTTTGACATCAGTTGTGTGTTCAACAGCGCTACGGGAGAAACTCATTCACTATGGCTGGCATCCTCCTAATTCTAGAGCAATTTGTTTCCCTAAAAACTGATGTCCACATATGTAGACAGTGGGACTAAGTTGTGAAATTTCAAAGAATACCAAGCATTAGAAAGTCTGATTTTTTTTCATCAAATTATATTTCCAGGAGTGTTGCTTATTCATGTGTTTGAGGCTTTACAGACATCACAGCTCATATTCTGTAAAGCTGAATAAATAATTCTGATTCAAATGACCAGCATCTTCCAGTCACTGTCAACCATGTTAAAATAAAGCATTATACATTCTGAATCTATGTACTGATTACCATTGACCCATGTCTGCCAAACGTGTTTAGTGGTCCAAACATCATCTCCAGCCTAAAACTTAACTTTTGGTTGGATTTTTAGGAGTGAATGGACTTAGCTGCTTAGAAAGCTATAAGATGACCCCTTGCTCCCTTGCTTTGTATTTAGTGAATGGGTTAACCTCTGGGTGCTATCTGTCTGCACTGGTCTCCAAACAGTTTGAAATGCATTTTATTTTCATCCTAACTACATGCCTCTGAAAGCAAAATGTTTTCAGCATTTGTTCATATGAAATGTTACTCAAAATAACAAAAATGTTGAACTTTTGTGGGAATAATGTCCCACAATACACGTATGTGTACATCATGTTTATCTTTGTGCAGAATTTGCATGCCCCTCCCCCTGACATACTTTCTTTTAGAGAAAATAAACTCTTTTAGAGAATAAAAACTGGCTGTCGAAGAGCCCAGGTGCGTAGTCTGCACTGGGGTGCAGAGAAGAGAAAAGCAGCTGATTTGCGCTGTATCTTCAACAACATACGCTGTTATAGAGGTGAGTGGAACAGCAGTGGATTTATTCAGCTCGCTGAAACACAACTGCTCGGCTCCAAAGAAAAATCTGTCTGAACAAACGCATGCTTCCCTCCTTTTATACCCGTATTTCCGGCGGAGGGGCATGCAAATTCTGTTCGCCAATTCTCATTGGTATTTTCTCATAGAGAAGAGGTAACCAAGGCTGTCAAGGGTCACTATATCGACACACCGTCGAATGAGTGACAGAAGGGGAACTAGAGATGCTACTCTTTACACCCCAAAAAACTTAAAAAGGTTTCTAACCAGAACTTTTGATGTCTATACGCCCCTAGAACTACATCACGGAAATCTGTTGTGTTACGTGACTCTGTGCAGCAGAAGTTTAACCTTTAAATTTATTTAAATTATGCATTGCTTATTGTGAAGCCAAAATAAATGCATGTGTACGTAGGTTCACACTAGGCTATAAAGGAATAGGTTGCATAATACAGTTGCAAACCTGTGTATCTTCCGGAAATAACTAACCTGTTTCTTCTGTGGAAGTGAAAAGAGAAGTTTTAAGAGAATTTCCAAGCTGCTCCTGGCTGTTAAGCTCTAAAAAGTACAAAAAGGTACCATAGAAGTGGTCTGTTTTAATCATGGATTATAGTTACAGTCTTCAAATGCCATTCAGTAGATTTGATTGAAGTTATTCTTTCAAAGGCATCATGCTGGATTTTTCATTGCATGATTTAAACATGAAACATATTGGTTACTAGACTAGATCTTTTTCCACTAAAGCACACTTTCAGTGATGATAAATGATCTGGTATGCTGTTCTGGTGTTCTGATCTATTTACAGTTTGAGCAACTTCATTTGACTTTAATTTTGTTGGTAATTAGAGATTCCCACTTTAGCACGATCACCTGTTTCTGAACAGTCTAACACTTACTCATCTTTTTTCGTGCCGTGCTCTCTTCTCTTCTGTTCCATCTCTCACTTTATAGTTCAAAGTGCATTATTTTCCATTACCTCACTGTCTGCTCATAAATCACACCAACTGACCTTCCTCTCTTAGCAAATCTCCTCACATTAGCCATAAACCAGCCATGGACTTCTTTGCCTTCTCTTGAAGTCCTCTTTCTCCAGCTTCGTAGGGCCTTAGGGTGAGGATTCCAGGTCAGAGGCCTACTATCTCCTCTCCTTCCCCCAGGAAAAGTGGACAGGTCTGGGGTGATGGATGTTAGCCTTCCTGTGCCCTTTTTCCGCAGAGTGTGAACGTATCTTCCCCTGGCCTCAGAATCTAGAGATGAAAGCGAGGTTGAGAGGTGGGTCACAGCGGCCCATGAAAGGTTTTTCAAACGTTCTTTCCAAACTGAAAGGTTTTTCAAAATGTTCTTGTCTCCACATCACACCCATTACACTCTTCCCTCTTTCCAAGCAACGTGAAGTATATTGTGGCTTTAATAAGCAGGATGTTTGTAATTAAATACAAATGTAACGGAAATGACTGGATTACAGAGTGTGGGTGTAGACTTCGTAGATGAGCTGTTTGTATGCATTTATAAGTGTATATGTGTGTAAACAAGTTGAGGAGATCATAATGTATAAAGAGGATGGCATAGACTCCATCGTGTCCATCACATTAAAAATGAGCTAGAGGATTCTTAAACACTTAAATGAATAGTAGAAAAATATTCTGTCATTATTTACCCTTTAAAATGTGTCTTAAAAGTGTCATTAATGTAGTCAATGTGTCTCTATTCCAAGTCTTCTAAAGGCATATGCAACCTGTCATTTAAGTAATTATTAAGTCAAAATCTAGACGTCCATCGTTCATTGGTGCATTCATTAAAACATTGTATGTTGTGATCCATTTAAGAAAGAAAGTCATACGGGTTTGGAATGACACATAGGTGAATAAATTATGAAAGAATCTAATTTTTTAGAGAACTATTCCTTTAGTCAAATCCTCAAAATCCCTGACGCATTGCATAAAAATGTCATATTATTTCCTACAAACTGCATGCAAAAAGTCCTGATAACCACACTACAAAACACTGTGAGGACAAAATTCGAACAGATTTTTAACAAGCAATTTTCAAATTTGTTTATACTTAAAGGCATTTTTAAACAAACATATCATGAAATGCCACACCTCAACATGTTGTTTCATATTTAAGCACCGAGACACTCGAGCGAGGACAGCAAAATGTCTCACATAGCTGGTCCCATAGTTCCTGCTGCTTTTTCATTACAAAAATGTGTGCACATCTGCACAGACTAATCATTACTTTAGTTACATTTACTCTTCTTTTTTTCTCCTCTGATAGATTTTAACTGGATTAGCAGAAGCATTTAGCGTCATAACCCAGCAGGCTAACAGCTGATGAAATCTTAGATTGCTTTAAGGTCAAAGGTCACCTGCGCAGCTGCAGAGTTCCGTTAACTGAACGTCTGCCTCTCTTGCTTCCAGGCGACCAGAGGACAAAATCTGCAATCAAGGGTCTTAGCGCTTACCCACTAATGGGATTACATAACCTAATTGTATAATTGGCTTTGTCTACATTAATCATTAGAGTAAAAAAATACTTTCCATTATAAGAAAGAACAAGACTGAATGAAACCATTAGAAAAAAAGACCCTTTATTCTTACATTTTGATCTTGTGTTCAGATTTTTATTGGATAAAATCACATTGAAAACCTGAATATCAGCTGAATAGAAGTACTGTAAATATTTGAATGCTTTATATAAATGCATTAATTTGGTCAAATTTTTACTATAATTTCAAACTAATTAAAGAAATATGATGACTGTTAAATTCAGAGCCGCAATAACTCGAAATTCGATATTAATTGAGAATGAAAATAATTGATAATGAATTTCATTATCTTTTGTCATATACGTATGTGTGCCATGTATCGGAAATCTCCATCAGTGATGTCACTTTACAGTAGTGATAAATGCGTTTCCATGATAACACTTATTTGAAAAATGGATGAAAGAAACTGAAGTTGTCCAAAGCCCAGGAGTACTTTATGTTAGACACCTTCAAAGAAGATTATAAACATATAGTGTATATACCGTATGCAGTACTGTATATTTGTGCACATATTATTGTAATATATATATATATATATATATATATATATATATATATATATATATATATATATAGTGTAATATAAATATTTTAAGCCTTTTTTCTACACACTTAGTAGCATACAATCACAAATGTATACTTTTAAAATATTTTCTTTTATTTTTTTATAAAATACAGGAAATAAAATGTGTCTTTCCAATTTAAGAAATAATTAAAATATTAATCATTTATCAACTTAATTGGTAGTTGTAGCACTAATTTAATTAGCAAGAGATTTTAGCGTGAAAAAAGGTAAAATCTCAACAAACATCATCTCTATTAATATGAAAGAAGAATACAGAGCTGTTCGCTTCACAAAGTCTCTAGTAGTCTCATTCAGGTTCAACAGCTTCATTAGTACATATGCTGTCATGCAGTGTGACTTTGCTTTTGCTTGTGGGTGTCAGTCTTTTGATTTCCAAGTGAAAAGTCACTAATCACTAATGGGGAGCCTTGTTGGTTTGTCCAGTTAAAGAGTCCTTGCCATGCTTTTTACCCTCAGACCAAAGCCTCCCTCCGCCTCCTGAGTACATGCCTGCTAAGGCCCAGAAAGTGTGTTCATGCCTGCAAGTCACTGGAGGATGAAGACTTGGGGTGTGGTATTGTACCTTTAAGTTGTTAAGTGCTAAGAATAACAAAGCCACACGGAAGTGTCAAATTAGTCGTTTTGGGTTGATCTTTACATTTCCCTCCTCGCTCTTTCTCTTTCTCTCACATTCATTCACACAAAGACACACTCTCCCACATGAATATACACACTAGTGCTGTTCCAAAACATTGTTAGCTGACACGCTCTCTACTGCTAATCAGCCTTTTTCCTAAATGCAGAAGTGTTCAACAATTCATAATGGATGCCTGTTTTTATTTTCCTGTCTCCAGTATTTACACCTGTATCAGCGTAATAATGTGATTTTAAGCTTATTACATTGGTAAAAAATGTTTGAAAAAAGCAAGTGACTCCATAGTGCTGATATTTTAGAAAGCAGTGTTTATAATCTTTTGACAGTGCTTCACTCGACAAAGTTTAAAGATTGGGTGGATGATGTGAAGCCATGAACAAAGGTTAGCTATGTTTTTATCATTAACTACATCAAATTGTTATGAAAGCCAATAATAGCACAAATTTTTACAAATCTTAACAAATTTTGCTCCAACTAACACTTAAAATGGTTGTTGTTCTCCATCTGTAACTCTCGTAGTTTCTAAACCAGAAAACAGTCCAGTTAGTCATCAAGGCGCTGCCCAGGAATGAGTCAGGGAAACTGTGGATACGCTTTGTAAGCATTGGCGTATTTTATGGGTGCAACAGTTTGGACATGTTGGACATCACTTCGGGCTACACACCCTGCACTGCCAGTAGTTTAGTCATGTCAACTCTCGGAAAGATTTAGCATGTTAATTTGACATGTTGATAGTATATTGGTTTTGGTGTATTAGATCTGCTACACTGCTACTGCTGCTTCAGCAGAGCAAGTATGGAGGCTTGCTACTGCTAGAAAATACACAGACATACTGAATTAAGCATGTGGACATGCTGCTGCTGCTGCACATTTAGACAAGACACAAGACACAATGCTGCATCAAGCATGTACTGTAAGACATGCTGCTGCACAAACAAACATACAAGCAATCCCCATGTAGCAGTGCAGCTGGGGTGGAGGTGGGTTTCAGAGAAAAACTCTCACTGCATAAGGCAGTGAAACCAGCTTATCTGCAAAACTGAGCTATTTAAATGTTAGACAGTGAGAGAGACACAAGTTGATTAACTACCCAATTATATGTCAAAGGACCAATCAGCTTTCACCACATAGTTACATGGCTGAACATCAGTCAACTCAGTCATGTTGGCTAGAACATAAACAAATATACTGAATTAAGCATGAGGACATGCTGCTGCTGCACCATTAGACAAGACACAAGACATGCTGCATCGAGCATGTACTGTAAACATGCTGCTGCACAAACAAACATACATGCAATCAACATGTAGGATAAAAGAGCAAGTCTGTAGACTTGCTAATGCTAGAACATACACAGACATAATGAGTTAAGCATGTGGACATGACAGTAGACAAAAATGGAAAATATGCTGCATCAAGTATGTAGGACATGCTGCTGCACAAATAGACATATATACAATCCCCGACAAAGCAGGGAAGCTGCACAGACACATCAACACGAAACACAACCCCACAGCCAAGCAGATCTATCGCCAAGGCTTGTGTACTGCTGCTGCTTTGAAGAGCCATGCACAGAGAGTGTATGCTAGCTATGTGTGTCTTGGCCACTGGCCGAATGGCGTAATGGTAATTAACTTAATTTCTAGGTGTGCCTTGGCCTGCTTTGCCCAAAGGCTTAAATTGCTAGTGACCATACTCATAATGTGTACCTGGACCTGGAAAGCCCAGAGCTTATTTAACTAGTGACTTAGGCTAGCTATGTATGGATTTGTTTAAACTAATGACCTTAGACAGCAATATGTGCCAGGCCAGATCTGGCTAAGGCTTACGTTGTTAAAAACACTTGTCTATTTGTCATGGCCAAAAGCAGACCTTGATGTGCAAGCTTATGGAAAAAATCCACAGCAACCACCTGAGTATTTTCAGAGAAAAACTCTCACAGAGAGTTGCAGTAAACCATCTTATCTGCGAAACTGAGCTATTTAAATGATAGACAATGAGAGAGACACGAGTTGATTAACTACCCAATTATATGCCAAAGGACCAATCAACTTACACCTTGCAAGCCATTCGGTATGTAAGTGAGACGATTGGCTAACAGATAACAAGTTCAAAGAATCTACCAGCTTGCACCACATAGAGCTACATGACTGAACTTCAGTTATTCACACCACAGGGAAGGGTGTATTTAGAAATCTTTTTGAAACGATGTTTATTTTTGCAATTTGACATAATGTTGCAGAAATTACACTCTTTAGCTTAAACTCTTTTATAAGGTTATATTTTAATATTTCTAATATTTAGAAAAAGCCATCTGAACTTTTTAGTTGTGCGTGTAGCAGTGCATTTTACCTTTTTGTGAATTATATATGTAACGTTGCCTTAGAATTTGGCCAAATTTTAAACATTAAACCTAGCTTTTGGGACAGCCTTTAGGTCTGGAATGTGTCTATGCTGCCTTAAAATGCTTTCTAGGCAGGCAGCTAACTAGGTTTTGGAACAGAGCTTCTTTCTGCATATTCCCATGGCATGTGGTTGATTCCTACAGCTGGCTGTGGCTGTAGAGATCCAATTTGAAGGCCTGATCTTCAAGGTCTTCTTCTTTCATTTCCACCTGCTCTCCATCTGGCTTGCAACCCATACCGACCCTGAGTATCCAGTAATACAGCAGCTAAATACGGTTCCAGCTATGAGTGATGATGGTTCTGAAACCTTCAAGGAATTGTTTGGGGTCCAAGTGGATTAGGTTGAGAACCCTCTGATTAATGCTGGGTAAAGTAATATAATAGAACCAGATGAGTGTTCCATTTTAAAACACAGTAATTTCCCTGTTCCTAGACAATAACAACCACATCTGTGAAGCCTTCTTCAACTGAAAAGAGTTTGTGCCTAATCAACTTCAATTGAACTTGTTTTTGAGTGTTTGGCATTGGTTATGCCTCAAGATATGTTTCACACATCATTATACAATTACAAATACCAGCATTCACACACACACATACATACAGTCACAAAAAAATTCCCCATTTCTTTCTCTTTTTTTCTGTTTGTGATTGAACTGTATTGAATTGAATTAATTTATTTTGCTAATGCAAGCATCAGTATAACTATTGTTCATACTTAGCTTTAAAGAAATAGTTATAGTTAAGTTTATAGTTAATAAATAAAGAAATGTACTCACCCTCATACTGTTCCAAACTCTTTGACTTTCTTTATTCGTAGAACACATCAAATGTCATGCAGAATTTTAGCCCCAGTCACCATTCACATTCATTGCATCTTTTTTCCATAAAATGCAAGTAAATGGGGACTGAGGCAGTCATTCTCTTATTTTGTGTTGCGCACAAGAAATAAATTCAAGCTAGTTTTAATCAACATTGGGTGTGTAAATAAAGACAGAATTTTCCTTTTTGGGTGAACTATCGCTTTTAGACTATGACCAGGTCTTCATAGATTCATCATGGAGTTCCTATATACTGTACTGTATGTACATGTTTGTATGACAATTTGGAAAGTATTAATATCTTCATATGTGTCATATTGAAGGGATAAACCTTCAATAGAACCCTATATGTTTGTGTTTGTGGCACACTGTGTTCAGAATGTCCTCAGCCTTGAGCAATGTAGCATCTTCAAACACATTCTGCACACCCATCTCATAAAACTGTGGAGAGAGAGAGAGAAGATAAAGTTTAGACCACAATCTCAAAGGAGTTTTAGTGTGTGCACGAGTGTGTCTAGGAATGCAATGTGTGCCTATGTGTTTGCGTGTATTTTATGTGTTTGACTATCTTTACACCTCCTCACCAGTGCTGATATTCACAGTTCTCTTATCTTACCCTTGGTTTAAAACATTCCTTCCTGTTTTCTGTGTTCCCTGTCAACTGTGGTAAGAAATTTGCAGCTGCTACTTTGCAAAACACTGACTTTGCAAAATACCCTCACTAGTATATCAAACGGTTTTATCGTGTCTGAAAGGTAAGATATTACTATTAGTTTCCTTCCCCTTTTTTGTTGTCATCTATTGTGTAGGTCCCCTTGTGATGCCAAAACAGATACAATGCGCATCTCACAATAGCATTCTGGGATAATATTCTTCTCACCACAATTGTACAGAGCAGTTATATGAGTTACCGTAGACACTTTCCATCCACAGAACTGCCACTCACTGGATGTTTTTGTTTGTTTGTTCGTTTTTGGCACCATTTGGAGTAAATTCGAGAGAATGTTGAGCATGAAAATCCCTGAGATCACATTTTCCCCATTCTGATGGTTGATGTGAACATTAACTTTAAACATCTACTGCCATGTTTACAAAATGTACATTATACACATGGGCCAGTTTACATGAAACAGAATATCTACATGCTCTCTTGCACATTGTATTTTACTTATGTATTTCTTTTTTTTTAGCACCTTGTGGCACTTGTGCTTTAAATGTTGCACCCTGTCTTCTCATGTTGTCCTAATTTGCATATAGCTCCACAGAGTCTTAGAGAAATGGTATTTCACCCACTCTGTATATTTGTAGATGGCTGGTGTGACAATAAAGCTCTCTTGAATCATATATGTAACTGAATCTCCTTACCTGAATCTAAATGATTTTAAATTATTTGTAATGTTGGCGTGGTGGTGGCGTAGTGCGCTAAAGCACTGACCTGGTAAGCAGAAGGTTGTAGGTTTGATCCCCACAGCCACCACCATTGTGTCCTTGAGCAAGGCACTTAACTCCAGGTCGCTCCGGGGGATTAAGTAATAAGTCCCTGTAATAAGTGCACTGCTTTGGATAAAAGCGTCTGCCAAATGCATAAATGTAAATGTGTCAGACAGGCTGATTTGAGTATTTCTGTAACCGCTGATCTCCTGGGATTTTCACGCACAACAGTCTCTGTCATTTACTCCAAATGTTGCCAAAAACAAAAAACATCTAGTGAGCAGCAGTTCTGTGGACAGATACGCCTTGTTTTGGAGGCATGAGGGGGCCCTACACAATATTAGGCAGGTGGTTTTAATGCTGTGGCTGATTGGTGTAAATATCCATTGTGGCATTTTCAGTTTTCAAATAAACATTTTTTCTTTGAAGACCCTTTCACATTCTTTAAATATCTTACTTTTTAAAATTTTATTTTTTAGCAAATTTGCCTACCTGACATGCTATAACTGGTTTTAAACTAGTAAAGCTTGACCGCCTCATAAGTTGTCCAAATAAAGTTGCTGTTAAGTTAGGTAGCACATTTTTAAACAACATTGTAGTGTTTTATGTGTGAGCAAACAAGAGTGAGGTATGTGAGGGAGTACTGTGAGTGTGTTACTCTAATTTTACACTAATGCATTTAGTCTCTCTCTCTTTCTCTCTCTCTCTCTCTCTCTCTCTCTCACAAACACACACACACACACACACTTTAGAGATGAGTGAGAGGAATGTTTTCCTAAACCCAGTGACTCCTTGAAACTTACACCAAAAGTTATTTGCTTTTCTTTCATTCCTTTTTTTACTTTTCCATTTCTCTCTTTCACTTACTCTGAGTTTGGAAACCTTTTGACACTTGGTCATTACTGTCATGTTTCTATAGAGATTTGTAACAACTAAATCACTGAATAATATTCTTCCACAGTTGTAGTGAGTCCTACAAGTTTCTGTATTTACATTAGTGTATTTGGTATGTAATATATATATATATATATATATATATATATATATATATATATATATATATATATATGTTTAATGTCTAGAGTGATGTTTCTTAAAAGAGTCCTCAATTAGACTCAGTGAATCTGAAATTCCGTTTAAAATCCATTTTATTTATGAAACATACTTGTGGTTTGGGAGTTGAACAGACCCCTTACCAAAACCATTATAACTATGATAGCTCAAATAATGTGGCTTGCCGCGAAGGGGTGTGCTATTACTTTCTTTTGACTTGGGCCAGTTAATACCCACCCAAAACATCCTAGCAACCACACTGCACCGCCCTGGAAATAATAATGTTATAATTTTTACTAGTTTTTACATATAATTTTCTTCGATTGTTGCTTTTTGCATGGCTTTTCTCTTCTCATTCTCAAAAATGCCTGCACACACTTCGATTTCTTTGTTATAGATTGAGAGACCTAGTTTACAAGTGAACGTTATTTCTGACTTCTACTTTCTGACTATAATTGACCGTAGATTTTGTCCCTAAATGTGTGACTGAAATCTGAAATAACAATACGCTACAGTCTATTAATAGCCCCATACAGCAAGTCGTAAGGTGACATCAGTGGTCAGTGATGAGCTCTGTCAACAGACAAAGCCAGACATACTCAGACCATTTAGACAGCAGTGAGCCATCGCAAATACTCCAATCAGAGCCTCTCAAAACCAGTCCTGTCTGAAAGGAACCAATATGTGTGTTTTCAAGCAGAAAAGGTGTTCGTGGTATGCACAAATATTTGGAAACTGTACTGGGTGCTTTCGTTGAACAATGTCTGATTTTACATCCTGTCTAAAAAGTCCAACTCAGCAGGATGCCACCCTTTTATAGAGCTGGATCAACCAAACAAATCTAAGGGGAAATTTCCAGGGGTATAAGCATCTTTTAATGTAAACAGCCTCAATAAATATTGACATGTTTTCTAAATTATGATGGCAATGTAATTTTATAGATTTCTAGAATGTGTTGGCATTGTTACCAGAACTATGCTGAAGGATTTTCTTTGTAAATCGTTTTCAAGATATTGTGTAGTTCTTAAATTTTGCTAAATTGTACATATTTGGGTCAATGTCATGGTGCTTATTTTTTGTCCAGATCTATTAACCTCTTAAACTCTGTGGAGTTTTATTTGCGCTTTATCGTGAAAAAAGTTTATGCTTGAAATGCTCCCATAGCTCCCGTATACATAAGTCAGGCACATGTGGTAACGTTTGAAAGCTTAGAATCTGAACTTTTCATAGATAACCATCACTTCTGCATTTATGTTGCTTAAAATAACAAAATAAGACCTGAAAATATCCATGTCCCATATAAGCCCCACCTAGTTGTTATGTGGTAGAATTATTGATATAAATATCAAAATCTTATTTTGTTGCACTAATACCAGGGTTTAAAAGATTTTCAAAAGAATCACAAAGTGAAATATGATATTTGTAGGATATAAAATACGTGTAATTTATGCACCGATAACTGCTGCTGTAAGCCCCAAAGAGCTAAAAATTTACATCTGCTTTTACCTTAGGAAGTTCTCTAAAAACATTAGCCATTGTTTACTTGTCTTTGAGCTTGCATTTAGTGAATAATCCAATATTATATCTTGTATGTCCAGAACAAAAAAGCATGCTAAAATCATCAGAAATATATGTTATAGGATGTATTATTATGATAAAATGCTATACATCATCACAAAGGGAAGTCTCTCAATGGGGGTGGTGCAAGAACTTAAAAGTAGACTGAATGTCTATGGGCAAACACATCTGTGATGGCTAAAATGCGTTATAGCGCCACCTATGAATTCTAGCACTTCCTGCCATCTAGTGGAAAAAAATAAGACTATTTGGAGGGAGAGGGGGTGAACAGAACCAAAATTGCATGCTTACAAAAATGCTTCAGAGTTTAAGAAAATGCAGTTCACACAAAACAATTACTTGAATACACCATTACTAAGATCAAAATGTCTAGAATTTAAAGAGTTTAAAGTCATTTTGATATTTTTATTTTGGGGGTTAAAGTAATAAAAATAATATTTAAAAAGCTGAAAATCTTGAAAAAAAATTTGGAAAATATATAAAGAGTGTATAATAATATTTGTATTATACTTTTTTTTTTTTAAATAAGCAGTGAAGCAGTATATAGGTGCAGTATGTAAGATTCAGAAACCCTTGTTATTAATGACACATGTGGCCGTTAAGTGAACTGCAGCCAGACAATGACCAAAACAATTACGTAATCTACAAAGACGCTGAAAGTGTTTCACCGGCATCATGCTGACAGATGAGGTAGCATTATTAAAATTACAGTTCCCCTTCTGTCGCTCTCTCCACGTTGTGTCAGAGAAGCGACACTAGGGGTCTCTCTTGAGCGCCGATCTTCACCTCTGGACTATGAAAAAAGGCCAATGAGAGTTGGCAACCAGTATTTGCATGTCCCGCCCCCGGACATACGGGTATTTAAGCGGCGCAAATACGGGAGTTCATTCAGAAAATTTCTTCGAGCCGATGGTGCGTGTCTGCAACTGCTGCGTGTACACACCGAGTTCCTGTTATCCCTCTGCTGCATGCTGTTGGATTCTACGGCGCACAACAGCAGCTTTCTCCTATTTGCACGGCTGTGCATTCCTGCCCTGAGGCATCGACAGTGCAGATTTAAAAACTCTCATGAGTTTTTCCCTAAAAGAGTGATTTTATTTAAAAGAGTAATTTCCTCTAAAGGAGCAAAACACAGCGGCGTTGAGCGTCCTTTTAAGGACGCGTCTTTATAAAGATGCCCTTCCGCCCCTGTGTGGTTCCTGGATCGCGATAGAGTGCTCTCCGCTTCCGGCGGCCACAGGCACTGTCTCGTGTGTCTGGGTAGCGATCACACCGAGGCTGCATTTGTGGATGGTTCATGTTCTCACTGCGAGAACATGACCATGACAACATTGCGCGATCGCTGGCTTGCTTGAACAACCGTGAGCAAGCCACTCCAGCCGCCCCGTGTCGCTCCTTCTTCCCACGGGATTGAGGGCGATCGCGGCTGGCGATGGAGGCGATTTGGGGATGGCAGCGGGTGCAGCTCCGCCGGGTACGCCCCTCGGACCACCCGTGCCCCGACACGCTCGTTGAGTCCCGTCTGTGCTCGAGGTAGCGGTGACTCGCCTCACAGCCAGTCGGCCGACCCTCTTGCGATGGAAGCAGATGAGCTCGCCGCGGCATCGGAGGGCGGGTTATCTGATGCTGAGGACTCCCCTGGGCTGCCGCTTTTGAGCCTGCACGCCCAGGCTGAGGCTGATGCACAGATGACGGACATGCTTTCCCGGGCAGCCGACAGTGTGGGCTTGGATTGGAACCCTCCATCCCTCCTGGGGTCTGGGCACCGCTCACAGCCTCGCCCCCCCGTCCCGTTTTTCCCGGAAGTGCATGACGAGCTGACGTCTTCGTGGAGAGCACCCCTCTCCACTCGTCACATGAGGCTCGTCCGCCCTCGCCACCCTCGATGGCGGAGCGCGCCATGGGTACGGGGCGATTCCCCAGGTGGATAGGGCGGTTGCAATCCATCTATGCCCCGGTACCCCTACCACCTGGCGAGGTCACCCTGTACTCCCTTCCCGGACCTGTAGAGCAACCTCCTCGCTGACAGCGAAGGCCTACAGCGCCACCGGACGCGCCGCTTCCGCCCTGCATGTCATGGCTCTCCTGCAGGTCCACCAAGCCAAGGCAATACGCGACATGCACGGGGATGGCCCTGATCCCGACACGCTGCAGGAACTGCGCTCAGCGGCCGACCTCGCCCTGAGAGCGACGAAGGTTACAGTGCAAGCGCTCGGGCAGGTGATGGCCACGCTAGTGGTCCAGGAATGTCAACTGTGGGTGAACATGGTCGAGATGCGTGAAGCAGACAAGACTCGCTTCCTCAATGCCCCTGTCTCCCAGTTCGGCCTCTTCGGCGACACCGTCGAGGACTTTGCCCAGCAGTTCTCCATGGTGAAGAAGCAGACGGAGGCCATCTCTCACATCATGCCTCGCCGCAAGCCTGCCGCCACGGCCCATGCTCCGTCTGCTCGCCGAGGGCGTCCTCCCGCGGCCAGAAGGCAAGCCCCTGCTCCGCCTCAACCCGGGCCCAGCTCTCAGCCCCAGCATCGAGCAAACCGCGGAAGCGCACGCCCCTGTCTCCACGGACCCCTCGAGGACCGGAAGGCGCTCCTGAGACAACGCACCCAGAGCCCAAGGCGTTAGCTCCGAGGTGGTAAGACCGCTCCGTCCCCGGTGGAGGGCGGGAGGAGAATCCTTTGTTTTTTCATTTGCCGCACCCCCTAACATGGGCTGCCGTACCCAAATTCTCAATAAAAGAGCTATTTCCTTTGTCTCTGGGGCACATGGCCCGCAAATGCCGTTCTCACGGCACTCTGCTTTCAGGCCTCAACAGTCCCGGCTCCATGGACGCGGCATCCCCGCCTTCAGCGCCACGACTGTTCCCCGGCCGGCCGGTTCAGACGAGTCCAGAGGACGCCAACACCAGACCTCCTCCTCAGTCACGTACCCGGCCCCCGCCGGGTGCGCGGAGCAAGGTAAGTGCTTTGAGTTTATTCTCAGCACCAGAGCCTCGGGACGCCACGTTGCCTCCCGACGCCGCGTTACCTGTTCCCTTGGTGCCCCTAGCACGGAGTTCAGAGGCGTGGCTTTCACTGCCCAACCCGTCACGCTGGCTGCACCGGACCATTCGACTCGGTTACGCAATTCAGTTTGCCAGGTCTCCGCCCCCCCATCGTGGGCGTGCATTTTTCCGCAGTACACGGCCAACATGCCCTCTCCCTGCGCGAAGAAATTGCCTCCCTTCTATTAAAGGACGTGATAGAGCCTGTCCCTCCAACGGAAAGAAGAAGGGTTTCTACAGCCCTTACTTCGTTGTACCCAAGAAAGGCGGCGGCTTACGACCAATCTTGGACCTGCGAGTTTTCAATCGGACCCTGTCCAAACTCCCGTTCAAAATGCTCACCCAGAAACAAATTCTATCTGGCGTCCGGCATCTAGATTGGTTCGCAGCGGTAGACCTGAAGGACGCGTACTTCCACGTCTCAATTCGCCCTCGACACCGCCCCTTCCTAAGGTTCGCGTTCGATGGCCAGGCATATCAGTACAAAGTCCTCCCCTTTGGCCTGTCTCTGTCCCCTCACGTCTTCACGAAAGTCGCAGAGGCAGCTCTTGCCCCGCTCCGAGAAGTCGGCATACGCATACTCAATTACCTCAACGACTGGCTCATACTGGCCCACTCCCGAGAGTTACTATGCGCACACAGAGACCAGGTGCTCAGCCACCTCAGCCGTTTGGAGTTTCAGGTCAACTGGGAAAAGAGCAAGCTCTCCCTGGTCCAGAGCATCTCTTTTCTCGGTCTGGAGTTAGACTCAGTCCCAATGACAGCACGTCTCTCCAACGAGCATGCTCAGTCAGTGCTGAAATGCCTCGCTTCCTTCAAGCCAGGCGCCATGGTCCTGCTATAACGTTTCCAACAGCTCCTGGGGCATATGGCATCCTCCGCGGCGGCCGCGCCGCTGGGGTTGATGCATATGAGACCACTTCAGCTCTGGCTCCAGACTCGAGTCCCGAGACGAGCATGGCACAACATAAAAGTTACCTCTGCCTGCCGCCAAACCTTCAAACCCTGGACAGACCTCTGCTTTCTAAGGGCAAGATTACCCTTGCAGCAGGTGTCCCGACGCGTTCTGGTCACAACCGATGCCTCCAAATTGGGTTGGGGCGCCGTATGCAATGGGCGCGCAGCCGCAGGCCGGTGGAACCGAGGCCCGCTGCACTGGCACATCAACTGCCTAGAGCTGCTGGCTGTTTTTCTGGCCCTGCAGAAGTTTCTTCCGTTAATTCGGAACAAACACGTCCTAGTCAGGACAGACAGCACCACGGTCGTAGCCTACATAAACCGCCAAGGCGGAGTACGCTCCCTCCACATGTCACAGCTCGCCCGTCGTCTCCTCCTTTGGAGTCAGCAGTGACTGGAGTCACTGCGCGCCACTCACATCCCGGCAACCTCAATGTGATAGTGGACCGCTGTCAAGACAACGCTTGCCTGGCGGAGAGTGGAGGCTCCACCCCAGTCAGTCCAGCTGATTTGGGACCGGTTCGGCAAGGCTCAGGTAGACCTGTTTGCCTCCCAAGAAACCTCCCACTGCCCGCTCTGGTATGCCCAGACAGAGGCTCCCCTCAGGACAGATGCGTTGGCACACAGCTGGCCTCTTGAGGGCTCGCTAAGTACGCATTCCCCCAGTGAGCCTTCTTGCACAGGAGCTATGCAAGGTCAGGGAGGACGAGGAGCAAGTCATTCTGGTAGCCCCTTACTGGCCTACCCGGACTTGGTTTTCGGACCTCACGCTCCTCACGACAGCCCCTCCCTGGCGAATTCCCTGAGGAAGGACCTTCTTTCTCAGGGACGGGGCACGCTCTGGCACCCGCACCCAGACCTCTGGAACCTCCACGTCTGGCCCTTGGGCCGGGATGTGGAAGATCTAGCCGACCTACCACCGACCGTCATAGATACAATCAATCAAGCCAGAGCCCCTCTACCAGGCATCTCTATGCTCTAAAGTGGCGTCTGTTCAGCGGACTGGTGTTCTTCCGAGCCGAAGACCGCAGAAGTGCACAGTTAGGTCAGTGCTTCGTGTTTCTTCAGGAGAGGCTGGAGAGGAGGCTGTCCCCTCCACCCTCAAGGTGTATGTCGCCGCTATCGCTGCCCACCACGACTACGGTAGACGGCAAGTCTCTTGGTAAGCACGACTTAATCGTCAGGTTCCTAAAAGGTGCCCGGAGGATAACTCCCTCCAGGCCTAACCTGTTCCCCTCCTGGGATCTCTCGGTCATCCTTACGGGACTCCAGAGACCCCCCTTCGAGCCGCTTGACTCAGCTGGACTCAGGGCCCTCTCTCTCAAGACTGCCCTGCTGATCGTGCTCGCTTCCATCCAAGCAGAGACTTTCAGGTTTGGGACACTGGTCGATTCCTCCCTAGCCCTCGTGGGTCGCAGTTCAGCGGAGGAACTCGCTGACCCAAGCCACTGCGGGTACCGCAAGCTACCCTGTACTGGTATAGGTTCTCCACATGTAAGGCCTCCTTCGGACTCCCCCTGTGTGTAACACCATGGTTCTGTCCCCTCTGGCGAGCTGACTCCCGTGTTTCCCTTAGGCAGTCATGGCTGCCTCGGCTGCCATGCTGTATGTTCCCCCCTCTATGAGGCTGGATCCACCACCGCACCGACTTTTCCACATAGGCCCTAAGCAGGCCTCTGATGGTTTTGCCACCTAAACTTGCCTCCCCTCTCGGGTAGGCGTGGCCTCCGCAGGGTCTTCTCCGCCCTGGATAAGGGCTAAGACCCCCTTCCCTCAATGCGTGTAAGGGCCCCGGCCTTAGTTGCTCTATGCGAGAACCATTAGAGAGAAAAGAGAGAAAAGAGGCCCGGCCAGGCTTGGCCCGTTCCCAGGTTGGCGGCCAGCACCATGTTCCCCTCCAGGGTAACGATAAGGAATCCTGATGGCTTAAATGGGGCATTGGGGAAGGGTACGTGCAGCCTGATACAGTTGGTCATCCTGCACGTAAGAATACCTGCTCGCTCCTGTATCAGCAGTTCACGTACTACGGCTCAGCAAATGGCATTTTTATAAGTGGACCCCTAGTGTCGCTTTTCTGACACAACATGGAGAGAGCGACAGAAGGGGAACGTCTAGGTTACGTATGTAACCTCCGTTCCCTGATGGTGGGAACGAGACGTTGTGTCTCGTTCCGTCTCCCCTGCCACATCGCTGAGCCGAGCCACTGTTGTGGCCGGACCATTTCCGGCTCCTCAGAAAAATCCTGAATGAACTCCCGTATTTGCGCCGCTTAAATACCCGTATGTCCGGGGGCGGGACATGCAAATACTGGTTGCCAACTCTCATTGGCCTTTTTTCATAGTCCAGAGGTGAATATCGGCGCTCAAGAGAGACCCCTAGTGTCGCTTCTCTGACACAACGTCTCGTTCCCTCCATCAGGGAACGGAGGTTACATACATAACCTAGACGTTATGATTGCTTTACTACAAACTTTGAGACTACACTAAAACTACTCATCAGCTAACATAGCATACTGATGTACACATACAGCTACAGACTACCGAACTCTACGAGACAGTTTACTGTTGCACTGCAGTTATGTTGCACTATTGTATGTTTTGTACGTCATATGTAGTACTACGAATTAGAAACCAGCGTATTTGCTTAAATTTATCCTGTATACCTGACTTTTAGGATAAAGAGAAGATTGTTTAAATTATTTGAAAGTTACGAAGCAAGGTAGCTTGCAATTAGTCAGCATTAGCAGGCAAGATCAAGTTATCTAAAATGCACACAGATCAATCCTTATGGCACTATATCTCACATGCTTTGCAGTTTTGTAAGCTTACCTGTCCAATAAGAAGATCACCAACCGCTTAGCCAGACATGATTCAGTAGATACATGTTTGTTTGTTTTTTGGGGTGTTTTTTTAGCTTACTCAGAGTTTGTGTAGGAGTTGGTGTTGTGCTGAGAGCTGGCCGTATGATGAATTCCATCTCTAAGATAACATTAACTAGTGTTGCAGTTTGTTCTTGCTGTGAATAGCGGAAGAGAAGCACTGAGTCAAGGTTCTTGGGAGCGCGCATAAACGTCACATCCTTTAGATTTTCCTGGCAAAAGCGACCCGCTCCCTTCGCATGAAAATCAGTCTACAGGCTTTAATAGGCAATCTAGGAAGTCTAGGAAGGGCTCATTTTTAAGTTGCGTTACAAGCCGTTCACACATTGGCAAAAAAAAAAAAGATGAATATTATATAAAATTGTTACATATTGCACGTTTAACAGAGAGGACCCTCGTGATTTTTTAAAATATCAAATATTTTGACATTTCAGGTCAAATGAAGTAACCCTAAAAAATCTTTTTGATATTAATCAATTAAAAATCATAATATATTTCTAATCTATATATTATAATATGTTTGAAAACTTTTTTTAAATGAATGATTAAGTTGTGTACACTTGTGTATTCAAATAGCAAGGATAGTGTTTTAATAACTTTCATTTAAAGGTTATATCAAAATAAAAAAAATTAAATAATTTAATATAGTTTTTTTGTGTAGAAAGTGCTCTGAATTAATTTTTTTAATATATAAAACTAACATTACTAACACAAATTAACACATTACAACAACATTTAACATGATAACATTAGTTAATGCATTAAGTACCATGAACTAGTAAAGAACAAAATATATACCATATCCAAGCTGGGGAATTCCTTTCTCTTTCACGGTAGCTGGTGCACAAGAGTCATTCCCTATAGAAACCGCAGTGTCCTCCGCCATTTTAAACAGTATTTATCCAATGTGGAAACTCCAGTAAGAGGTAAGGACCTTGAGTTATGTAATCAATCAGTCTGTTGTGTCCTCTCAGCTGTGATGAGCCTTAATGCTGAAGTTGTTTGTTTAAAGCTTTTTAAAGCTATTTCCTAGCTTTAGTAATTTAGTAGTAATAAGAGCCATCACGGAGCGATGTTCTATGTAAACAATGACTAACGGATTCACTTCACGTCACCAACTGCTCATACAGTATTACAAACAAAAATTATCATTTGCCATCACCTGCTGACTAACAGATGTAATGTCAAAACAAATTAGATTAAAAAAAAGACAGCCTACAGAAGCTCTTAATTGATCTGCACTGCTCTTTAGTTTAGAAAGGCACGAACACAAGTGGAGTGATACACACAGTGAAGCGTCCGAGTGCTGATGGTGTCAGACCATCAGTGCTAATGGAACGTCTCTCGTCCAATCAGATTCGAGGATGGGAACTAACTGTTGTGTGTGTGTGTATATATACATATATATTTAAAAAATAATGACTTAATTAGTTTTCATTTATCACTTAAAAAAGCTAAATCAATAGTTGGTGTGACTACATTTGCCTTTAAAACAGCACCAATTCTCCTAGGTACACCTGGACACAGATTTTCTTGGTTGTTGGCAGATAGGATGTTACAAGCTTCTTGGAGAATTCAGCACAGTTTTTCTATCTATTTAGGCTGACTCAATTGTCAATTTATGTAATCTCAGACTGACACGATGTTCAGTGGGAGGCTTTTGGGGGCCATGACATCTGTTGCAGGGCTCCCTGTTCTTCTGTTCTGATCATTTCTATTTGCAAAATAATTTTTGGGAGTCTAATATTTATATTTCCTATTGACACACTAAAGTTGAAGATATAAATAACCATCTTAAGACAAATGCTTTTGTGAAACATCTTATGTGCCTGAGACTTTTGCATTGTACTGTGTGTGTACATATATATATATATATATATATACATACAGTATGTATTAATTTTTGCTAACTAATAACAGTTAATAAAAATTAAATTGTTCATTGTTAGTTCATGTTAGCTGACAGAGAGCTCATGTACATCCCCCAGATGTCCATCTAATGTGTGTGTTTACATCTGGAAGACATATTTTATGTGCTTTATGTTGTTTGCTCATCTGCAAAAAATGTATTATTAGAAGTTGAAATTAACATTAACCAATATAAAACAATGCTCATTTGTACATTGTTAGTTCATGTTAAGTAATGTTGTTAACAAATGGAACCTTATTGTAAAGTGCTACCAATTACTACTGATAGATATTTCTTCTATCTATTGATACTTGTGTTTTACGCTAGCATTTATTATTATTATTATTATTTTAAGATTTCTTATTTTTATAATATCAGACAGCCTTATTTTTTATCAATACCAAAGCACAGATTTCAACAGAAATGACAAAATAATAATAATAATAATAATAGATTAAGACCCTCTTTGTGTATATTTTCACAAGTAATAGTTAGTAATAAACAGTCAGTGGTCACAGTATAGCACACACATGTGCTAGCCATTTCAGAATGAACAAATAAAGTCTTTAGGCTTTCTTATATCTGTGAAATATTGAGTGTGTTTGTGTAGATTTGAGCCCACGCTACATGCCCCACTCTTATCTTTAGTCCTTCATCTGTTCTGGTGTGTTTGTTTGCCTGTGGTGATGGCTGGAGCTGTGGGAGCTCCATAGTCAGTTATCAGGGGCTCTATCTTGCTGACTCAATGGCCCCTGCCTGGTTAGGGGTCCCTGGCTATGTAAGAGAGCCACATTCCCTTCATCCTTTATTACAATCACTCATGAACAGAACGAAACACTGTTGATTTATTTAGTGGCATTTGAGCGTGCATTCCCCAAGTCTCTCTTAACCCAAATTAATTATCTTTGGAATCTGCTCATGCATTTCACCAAAAGAGTCATAACTTCTTCTCTGGAATGCACACAATGTGATGTGGTGTTGCACCATTTCGATTAAGAAGAGTTTAATATTTGGCTCAAGTTCCTAGGAGGAACATAATGTAGGAGGTTTTTTTAAGGCTTATTATAAATAATGAGAGGATTTTAATAAACACATAGTTTTTTTAATTCTATTATTGTTCTGTTGTTCATCAAAGACATCATAATCGAGTGCTTTGCTGTTTTGGTTAAAGATGTTCATGCTTTATTTCCTTTTAGGGTGGTTGTTGTAGCTAGGTATTACCTAGTTATATTATTATTATTATTATTATTATTATTATTATATTTTTTAATATTTACCATGGATATGCCATGTTTTTTTGTTTTTTTTTATGTACCATGGTAATAATAACATGGGATTATCTGAAGTACCTTCGAATACCCTGCAAATACTATAGTATAAGAAAATGGTAATCATTCAGTACCCTTTGCATATATCAAAGTACCTTGGTAATGCCATATAATACTATCACTGTATCATGTTACCACCACAATAGGTTTTTCTAATTATGTATTTTGAATTTCTTTTTTCTTTAGTTTTTCTTTTTTGGGATTTTTTATTGTAGATAGTGCAAATGGAAAGAAAGGGGAAATAGAATCAGGAAACATTGCAGGCCAGAATCAAATGCGTGTCACCTGCATGATCTCCATGTTTCAACAGGTCACAGGCATATGAGCTATCCTGGAGGACCTTTACTAGATTGTTTCTCATAATGCATACCACACTCATGGTTCTGAAAGTGGTCCAACCCAGTCTCCACAATGATCTAGCATCGCTATTCATGGATGCAGCAGAGAGAATGACATCAGATAGACTAATAGAGGAAATTATGTTTTGTTTAATCATTTGTGTATTTGTTGGTATATATGTGAGTGTGATCTGATGCTATATCTGATCCTGTATCTGGTTATGGTTCATGAACCCTACTGCTCATGTGATGACCTGGCATACTTCAACATTAGATTTTTACTCTCTAAATGACAGTCAATGGAAGGTAATTTCGAGCACATTTCTGGGAAAATGCAGAAATACTTTTCTATTGGCCTTTGCATCAGACACCAGACAATTAGCATATTTGGCTAATGTTACAGCTGTCAGAGGTTTAAGATGTTATCAGTGACACCTGTCAAAATTATAACAGCGCCAGTAGCGTTGTAGGGATAACTTGTATTGCTGGCATTCAGTCAAAAGAAAAGCTATTTGGCAACAAATATATTTCAATATTTCCCCTTCGTAGCTCTGAAATGTGTTTTCTTGCATTGTTTCTTGTATTAAAGTTGACTTAGATGTTAATGATTTTTTGGCTTTCACCAGATAATCATAGCCAACCAGATATTGACACTTTTTTATATGGGCCTATATTACACTTGATCCACATTTTTATCCAGAATGTATCATTTTAGTTACTCTAAAATAATTATGATTTATTGTAAGGTTACATAGTTATTCTGTTTAATGATAATGTATATAAAAAACACTTCAATATAACATGCTTTGAGTTGGTTCTAAAATTTATCCTAAATGTAGTAAAAATGTAGATGTGAAATTATTGATGAATCAACATTTGTGCATAAAAACATTTGCACGTGCAATGCACAAATATGTGAATATGCACTGTTAGTGAAATAAACCCATAATGTTAAATACAACCCATCCTTGAGCTCCTGATTAAAAAATAAAATGCTCTAAAATATTAGCCTAAAACATTGCCTACAGTAAATTAGGGGCTGGACAAAGCTTGCCACTTGAAACAAATGCAATTAATGTTTATTTTTGTTTTGTTGCACTTTAAGCATATTTACACATATTCTAATTAACTAGAATTCCACAGAGATTTTGAGTGTTCAATGGTTGTGGAGAATTTTTAGCCTCCAAAACCTCTTAATATATTTCAAATAGTTCAGATGTGGCAGTTGTTTGTGTTATCTGTAAACAAGATAAATTATATTTTATGCTATGGCTAAACAGACGCCCATCTATACCAGATTTACTTTGTCAAATGCCTCCCAATCCAATGTAGAAATCATGAGTTAATGATCATTTTATGTAAGTTTGAAATATGTTCCTTAAATTAATGCCACACCCAACCCATCTCCTCAAATCCCCTACCATTAATTTGGCCAAAATATGTAAATATGTGCCAAAACATATTTACAAGGCAGTAAAAAATTGATATGATTATCTTTTTGACTTGGTATGCCACAGGAATGCTTTCTGGGTCAGACGTTTCTTCAAACTTGTTGAAAATACTGAGAGTTTGATGACAGATGTAACTTAAAGAATAGTGAGTAAAAAGGAAATCTGTATTTGCTTTATGGGAGTTCCAGAATTTTTGTCAAAGCAAAGATGTATGAAATACCTTCAATTCCAGTGCTGGAACGCACTACTCATACTGCATTTGCACACTCTCATATAACCTGTCAGTGAATAATTTGTAATTTTCTCAGATGGTACTGACCTACTCCATCATGAGCTGCATAGAGGAAGTAGATACAGTCAGAGGCCAACTATTCTCAGAAAGACTGAAAGAGAAGACAGATTTCTGGGTAAGAGGCAAAGGGTATATTTTTTATTCAAATATTAGAAAGACAGAGAGAGAATGAGAAGGGGATATAAAAGCACAGCCTAAATATATATAATATATTAAAGGAATAGGTCACCCAAAAATGAAAATCATTGATGTAAAACTGGGCATGACATGTCATGATCTGCCATATTTGAATAGACGTGAACATGCATGACATTTGAGAACTACAGTGGAGAAAAAGATTATCAGTGAATAACAACATAAATTGTGGCCTTTTCTCACACAAAATTGACAAATGGCTTGGTATGGACTAAGTATGGATCACTCGTATGGTGCTTTATGTCATTTTGTGAGCTTGGCAGCCCCTGGTCAACATTCACTTTCAGTGTATGGTAAAGAGCAGCCTCAACATTCTGATAAATTTCTCCTATCATAAAAGGTTTGAAGCGACATGGAGAGGGTAAATGAAGATAGAATTTTCATTTTTGGGTGAACTATTCCTTTAAGTGGTACTAGAAAGAGAGCAAACAGGAAGTCAGGGTTGGTAAGCAGAAATAGATTAAATAGAGACAAACTGGCCATGCCTTGACTTGTTATTTTCAAAGAAAGAGGCAGAGGGAAGAAAGGATTGAAGAAAAATTAAAATAAAAGATTTAGATTTATGTGGCCAATGCAAAGCTCTTTGTAGCCTAAGGCCTCCATTTGCCTGATCTCTTGTGTATAGCTTACTCTCTCTATATCTCTCCCTCTCTCTCTCTCAACACACATGCTTACTGTCCGAGCGCAGTTACTCTGCTCCTCAGGGTGGACTCTCGGCATCTGAAGCTTTCTGATAAGGGCGGTGTCACCATCACCTTTAACCTTTGACCTTGAGGTCACAGACTAAGTGTTGTCCTGACAAGCAGCTCAGAGGGCCACCGCAGTGCAATGTCACCCCCAAGACGTGAACCCTATCAGGTGAACTTTGACATGTGACCTCAACGGTGCTGTAATGATGGGTTAATAATAGGGGCGATGGAGCAACCGAATGTAGTGCTGACACTATTTAATACACTAGTTTGTGTGTGTGTGTGTGTGTGTGTGTGCGTGCGTGTGTGAATGTTGTCAGCCAATAATGGTCATGTGTAAGTTGGGGAAAGACAGGAGGTTTCTAAAGCATTACTGAAGAACAGGCACTGCCAATGAGGTGCAATCTTATCTCAGCCATTTATAGAATGCATCTTGCTCATAAACCAAACACTTTGTCTATCTTAACACACACATAGTTCTTTTTACAATTTTACCAAAATTTCAGATGACTTAATAGGATAGTTCACCCAAAAATGTTAATTCTCTCATCGACTCATGTCATCCCAGAAGTGTATGACTTTTTTTGTTCTGCAGAACACAAAGTATATCGAAGATTTTTGAAGAATATCTTAGCTCTTTAGGTCCTCACAATGCTAGTGAAAGGGTACCAATATTTTGAAGCTCCAAAAGCACATAAAGGCAGCATAAAAGTAATCCATAAGATTCCAGTGGTTATATTTTTTGTCTTCAGAAGGAATGTGATAAGTGTGGGTGAGAAACAGATCAATATAGTGGCGAGGTTGTCAAGCTCCAAAATGAAAAAAGCATCATAAAATGATCCTAAAATCTATCCCTTCAAACTCAAACTGTATATTCCAAGTCTTCTGGAGCCATACGATAGCTTTGTGTGAAGCTCATACCAAAGATTGACCAGGATATTCAAAAATGCACCTTTTGTGTTCCACAGAAGTAGAAAAAAGTGACATAGGTTTGGAATGACATGAGGGTGAGGGTGAGGGTGATTCTAAATGAGGAAGAATTTTAATTTTCGGGGTGAAATATTCCTTTAAAAAAATACCCTAATTTGCTGGCAACTTTTATGATAACAATTGCTATATTGTGAATTTTTTTCTATATATTTCTCTTGATTTTCCTTTAGAATTGATGTACCTCAAAAGGTAATTTTGGAACTAACATGAGATGAACTGACAGTGAGTAGCAGCGGTTTAAATGCTGGATGCATACAAGTCAAACGTTATTAATAAAATTTTCGCATGTTGTTTTTTACTTATTTTATTATTTGTTTATGTTCACCATGGGTGCCTGTGTTTCTACATCATAATCATTAGAACATCTTGAATTACTCTACAAAGACATAAATGTTGCAGAGCCATTTTTCTTCCTTTGTTCAGGCCAGTCATACAACTCTTGCCCTTGTGCTGGGAATACAATGAATGAATGAATGAACATTACATTTATATTGCGCTTTTCTGACACTACACTCAAAGCGCTTTACACAGTGAAAAGAGGACTCTCCTCAACCACCAACAGTGTGCAGAATCCACCTGGATGATAAAACAATGCTCTTGTTTTATGTCGCCTGAAGATGGCTCTTCCGGCTTAGGGCTTGTTACAACCCGACTTATAAGGCCTCTGTTGTGTTTTGGAAAAGAAAAGAAAAACAGACCTATACTACAGAAACTTAATTCCAAGACTGCATTGTGAAAATCATGTGATGTCCATTTGGAATCAAGCATAGTTTTAGGCCGAGAAAATATGACATTGCAAATGGCAAATTAGTATTTGTTCTCTGTGGGTTGTGAAAAAAGGGTGTTTTCAGACACGTAGCTAATTTGATTAGTTTTTTTTTTGTTTTTAAAGGGGGAAGATAAAATTGTTACAATGTTGCATTTTCTTCTTTGTTCGGTTCGCTTTCACAAGGCAACATTTCAGAACAGACCAAAACTGTTAATAAATGTTAAATGTGCACTAATTGTCCCCTTATTGGTCAGAATGTTTGTGCTTTGTTCTGGGATTTAGATCATACATCAATACACCAGTTCAAACCTATGAGAAAGTTGTAACATTTTTCGAACATTGTTTATGCCATGCTTATGCAAAACGTCACCCGCATGGTACAGAATGTGCATTCAACTCAGAGGTTGTCCTGCAAATAAACATTACCCATCATTAGTGCATATTTCAAGGTCACAGAGCACTCTTTCTCTTTCTTTTGCATGCACACACATACATACAAAGTGCAGAAAGAGTGAAGCCACATAAAGATAAGATGAAAGATTTTATCTGACAAAAAGATTCTAACACCATCCTGTCTGTGTTTGTTCTGCCACTTTCCAAAAGACAGAAGCGATCATATTAAAATTGCCTCAGGAATTATTCAGCCACTCCTACTTTAAACGTGCAATCAAATTTAATACAATCGCTAAAAGCTATATTCACATTTTGATTATGAATTACATTGACATTCTGACCTGCAGATTCCTCTCCACAGATCCATCAGGTATGATCATAGTTTTTATAGAAATATTGTTGGCCTGTTTGGTCAGATGGTCTGTTCTTACCACAAGTGAACCGCTCCAGAGTTCATTTGCAATCGGATCGAGACTACCTCGTCCAAGTGGTCTCAGACAGATTGTTTTGCTGAGGATACGAGTGCAATTGCTGTGTTTATATATGCCTAAACTAACTGAACTGAGGGAGAAAATTAACCAAATTCTGAATTAAATGCTCCAAATGAGCCAATCAATAGAGTTTGGAACAAGTGAGGGAAAGGAAATTTGACAGAATTTAATTTTTTGTGTCAACTATTCCTTTAAAATGATATACACTCAAATGAGCTAAAGACAGTCAAATCAGTGGCCTAGAAAAGGCTGATTTTGTCTACATTGAGTTCACATGACCAGCCAAATAATTCACAATGTATCTTGTTAACCCAACTATTATCAGACACTTTTGGTTTCTGAACCAATTTATCATTGGTGACACTTATGGGATAGGAATCAATATAAAGTCCACTGTGAAACATAATAAAGAAATATTTAAAAAGTGAACCTTTAATTGAAAAAGAAAAGTCCTAGTAAAAAACTATAATTAAAAAATAAAAAAAATCCTCCAATTCAAAATTTCCAGCATGTGTCATTTTTTGTGATGCATCAGTGACAATATCATTGATCTACTCTCTATTGAAAAGATGGAGAAAATTATCTCAATGTTTCTCTCTTTCTCTGTGGCTCTTTTTCTCTATTTGGGAGTGGCTGATCATGCTTTGCGGTGGTTACTGCACAGCTCTAATGTCTTAGCTTGGGGTCAGTCACTCCAGATGTTCCTGGAATTCAATCTTTTAAGTGGGGGTCTAGATCACTAAAAGATGTTGTCATAGCTTCAAGACTGCATATGCATGGTATTAGCACTAAGTCTAACTCAGAGGTCTAGAATTCAACTAAATGGAGGAACTTTTAGATCTCCACGCATTCAATTGGTCTTCTATGGCTCCATAAAACTGCAGTTTTTGAACTTTAAGCCCACAGTCCTCAACTAGCTTACATTTTCAGAAGCCATCCGATGGTTTCGCTTCTCATCTCCCAGTCCACGTCAAACAACAACTGCTCACCAACTCCCCCACTAATACAAGAGGTCAGGGGAGCCAAGACCCTCAAATGTTTATCCACACCATGTCTTTGAGATGGCCTATGGGGGTGATATTGATTTGACTGCTTCAGAACTGCTTTGGTAGGTTTTCTGACATTTTGGAATTATGAAAACGACATTTCACTCACTGATATTTTATTGTTTTGCTCTGGAGACATTTCTGAGCTAGTAACAAATCAAGTTACATCTTTATCTTCTCTAAGTGTGAGACATAGCATTTGGACAGGCCATTTTTCTGTATAAGACACAGCTAATTGTTTTATAAAACCCCAGTGTCTCTCAGACCATGATGTAAAATGTGTCAGCACTCTGTGAGATAACATTTTTAAAGCTAGTCTGGAGAGGCGGAAAAATACCACAATAAGCCGGTGTACCTTAGGGCTGTCCACCCACTGGTGTGTTAGCCTAAGAATTAATAATATTAATCATAATCCAACTGTTTTAAGAAATTCAGCTCTGCTTGAAGTGTTGTGAGTAGATACCATTAATCCTTCACAAAAGAGTTCTAAGCCATTAACCAAACCAGTCAGCTCTGAGGTGAATCACATGATCATTACAAACTTTGATTCGAAGCAACAAAATATTTTAAAATCTGACAAGACTGTCGAAGGTATGAGACAAGACCCCCCTTTTTTCACAGCATGTTAAATACTGAAAGATTGATTATTACCAATATTAACAAATTAAATAAAAATGTAGCCTTCGAGTGTTTAAGTAACCATTGCTTAAAGTTTTCAAAGTAATTAATAAAAAGCCTGTAATGAAATAGAGTAATTAAATACAGAACCGAGAACCGTTTAAGTTTTAGCAGCAGCAATTAAGCATTAAAAAAGCAGTCTAACAAACTTGAAAAAGTAATTTAATGCAAAACTAAACTACCAAAATTATTATTCTGTGATTATTATACTGTACATTAATACTGATTCAATGCATTCAGAGTTTGACTGATAAGTCATTGAAATATATTGGGCATAAAACTACAAATGTTATCCAGCTATGGACATTGACTGCTTCTATTTTTCTTGTCAATATTGTTGTTTGAATAATATTAATGATAGGCCAATAACAAACAGCAGCAGGTATGTGAGGCTGCAACTGCACATCGCAGAGATCTGATCATTTGAGATCTAAGATTGTATGTCTGCTTCCACTCACGTAATAGTGTCGTCAAATAGCACTATAGACTGAGTCAGTTCTCGGTACTGCCAGTACTTTTAAAATCAGTGACTAATAAAGAAATTAACTCAGCAATGATTCCTCGGCACTGCATCCCAGTTTGGGAACCACTGATATAGACTACTTTTATGATGCTTCTATGGCCATTTTTGTCCTTACTGGAGTTTTACAGTCCCTGTTCACAATATCCTTTCATTATATGGAAAAGAGCATAGTGAACATTCCTTAACATTTTGTTTCAATGGAAGAAAAAATTTGATGGGGGTTTGGTTCGTCATTAAGGTAAGTGGATCAAGATAGAATTTTAGTTTTTCATATGAACAAATAACTGAGCATTACTGTTCAGCTATGTTCAGCACTATTTAGCTGCTCATGTGGCTAAGCAAATATTAGACATTAACATATCCAGACCAAAAAAAAACTCATACAAAAGCAACAGTTACAGGAAATACATGCTATTTCAGGCATATATAGTAACCTTCTAATTGGCAAAGTGAGAGAAAGAGAAAGTTTCAAACTAGTGGGTTTAGGAAAACATTTTCAGAGAATACAAAGAGTGGGCCGAAGCACCTGCGTCAACTTGCGTCATTCTTCTTTAATAAAATCCTCTTGCACATAATGTGTTTGTTTATTCTTCTTAGTCAATAGGATTCCATAGATTCCTCAAGAGTCCTCAGCCTGGCGTGGGCCACAAAATATTAAGATCCACATACACCTCCCGCAGAGAGAGAGAGAGAGAGAGAGAGAGAGAGAGAGAGAGAGAGAGAGAGGAACAGCGGCTCATAAAACGAACCAAAGAGGAATTGTCCGATTTTTAAAAGGAGCCAGGACAAATATGTTTGGCACGGTGCTAAAAGTCAATCTTCAATGATTCCCTCTGTGCCCCTTGGCAGCCCCACCCCTTAAGAAAATCCAAAAAATACCAAAACTCAAGGGTCCCACCCAACTCTCACTTCTAGTTAAAGAGGACCATTCATATGCCCTCAAGGAACCTAAAACCCCCAACACACATAAACACACATACCCACGTGCACACACACACACAGACTTTAAGGAAAATCACTTGCTTGTCTATGTACTATTGATAACCCTAAATGAGTTCCTGTGCCCTCACTCTCTCTTTTTGAGCATTTTGGAGTGAACTAGGTCAGGGGTGTTGGAAAATATATTAGCTGATTCTGTTGGCAGCACAAGACATGTTTTATCACCCAACCTCGTACAATTTGTCAGCTCCTGCCTGAAGCCCCACATTTTGTTATCTATTAACCACTACAGAAAAGACACAGGAAACCAGTGAAGTCTGACACACCAGACTAACATCCAAGGCATTATCAGGTGCTGTTCATGTTTCTAAAACAATCAATCAATATTCAACTTGCATGATGTCAAGTTGAGTTTCCAAATATTTCTTGTATCACAACTGGTTTTTCTTCCTTTCTGTGGTCTTGGTTGTTTTATGTTCAAAGACCTTTAGTAATTTTGTCTCATACTCAACTTGGACACACCATCCTGAGCGAAATTATATTGCTCAGAGATTGCTCTTTCACAGCTCAGAAGATTCGTTCTAAGTTGAAGCCTCCCTTGGTCAACCAGCTTCATCACCAAGACTATGCTGGCTTACCAGCATTTTTTGCTGATGAACATCATGACTATGCTGGTCCATGAACCAGAGCAGCATAAACCAGCTTGGGTCAGCATGAACATTCATACCGGTCTAAACTGGTCAGGAAATGCACTTTTCTTGTGTCCACATGGTTTGGACATGGCTGCTGGTGTCGCAATATGTTTCACCTGAGGAGAGAGTTGAGAGCAGGGTCAAAGGTAAGCTACGGTTAGCTGCTGGTGCAGTGTAATCCATTGACTTTTAGTGCAGAGACTCAGACCATATGCTGCCTCACCTGTAAGAGCTTTAGCCATCTGCTGTACCAAAAGTTCCCAGAATTCCCAGAAAGTGGAATTCAGCTTGTATTTCACAATTCTCTGACCACTTGGTTAATTTCCCTGCTTAAGCCCACCTAAGATGGTTTGCTGGTCTTGGCTAGTCTCCCAGCTAGGTCAGGCTGGTTTATTGGCTGTTTTTAAAGGGTTTTTGGACACTTTAGGATCCTTAATTTGTGCACTTTGGGCTAACCAGCTAGACCAGCAGAGAACCAGCTTGACTAGGCTAGGAGCCCTGCAGCAAACCATCCTAGGTTGGTCTCAGAATTTTATTTGTATAAATATGTAATATTAGTGGAAGTGACTCATACTCTGAAAACACTAGAGAGGTTTGACATTTACAGTTGAGCATTCTACACTGCCTAATTTTCACTGTGTACTTACAGCTGCCCTTTTGAGCCAAGTCTGAAAATTTGTACCAGCATGTGCATACTACTTTGTGGATATTTGCTTAAGCAATATTCGAAGATTTCTGCACCTGAGGCAAAATAGACTAATTGATGATTGTAGTAAGCTGACTGGAACATGCTTGGCAGACTCGTTCATACCTGTGCCAAGTTTACACAGAACTGGAGCAATATATTATTGTGCCAGTGATAGGAATCTGCACAATAATTCCAAAATCCAGTCAAATCCCAGCCATCCCATATGGGCGTACCATCTGTCTTGGTGATAGTCTGCCATATAACACCTAAAGCATGGCATCTGCTTTGAACACTATCTCACAAAAGAGCATTAGTCACACAAAATCTAGACAAAGATAAATTGGATGATACATTCCTTTATACAACTTACAACTGACTCCATTTTGGCTTATGTAGACCAAACAAACTGGAGATTGTTAATGTTGTGATTGTGAATCTATGTTTTATTGGCTCACTGACATTAACAAAATTTACAAAGGCAGTATACTGCTGAATTTTATCTGATAGATTGTTGCAGTCTTGAGTAAACAACAGGATATCCAGATCTCTGCTTGTTAGCTGCATCATTAGGGTGAGATTGTCATTCATTTGCCCCATATACTCTGTGCAAATGAAAAAGTGATGCCATATTTGCAGGGTTGGGAGGGTTACTTTTTAAAGTAGGTTTACACGTTTAAAATACATTCACTGATAAAACTAAATATCTTATGCAGAGTTGTTTCTAAAACAAGATCAATCAAATTGATCTTGTTTTAAGGATTTGTAGACATTGTTAAAGGAAAACAATACAAAAATTATCAAGATTACGATTTTTGCCCTAATATCAAAGGTCTTACTAGAAAAAAAAGAAATCATGATCATAAGTAACTGGTAACATATGCATGTAAAATGGCTAGAAATAGCATTTTAGTTTGGCGTAAAGCTGACAATTTACACAAGGTTTATTTCTATTTCTTCTGCTTCAGACTTACTTCAAACTTACTCCTCTGTCTGCTTGTATGAATGTAACATCTTAAGAAAGTGTTTCACCGCTGTTCAAATGCACTTTGGATCACATCATGTATATGTATAAATGTTTTCCATCTTAAAGGATTAAATATTAAATTAAACAAATGACATTAAAATGCAAAGTAATCTCTTCAGTATTCAATTGGTATTCTAATTACCAATGATTTAAATTGGAACTGTAGTGCAATACCGTTACTTATATTTTGTATTTTAAATACATATTCCCATTACCTTAATTTTGTTGCTCCCCAACCCTGCATATTTGTAGTTGTACAATAGTTTATTTATGTTTTTTAATAAAAAAAATACAAATTAAAACAAATCATTGGACTAGCTGTGTTCCAAGAGCCATGCACTGATAGTATTTTATCCTTCTTTCCAGTTAAAATATCTAAACTGCTGTTGCCTCAGTCCAATCACATACTCTGTTCCAGCCTGGGTGTTGCTTGGTGACCTTCAAAGCTTTATGCTATGGCTTCATGTGAAAGTATTTCTGTCAATGGAGAACAAATATACAAACCAACTGGCCAAATTTAATCTGAAACATAAGTTACTCGATATTAACTTCTTACAATCATCTTACAAAAAAATCACACTTACAATCATGCTGTTTTACTGAATATCAGTACAGCTTTGAATTGGCCGTAGACATGAGACCGCAGGCCTTTGGAATTTTCCAAGGATTACACTAGAGCCCGAAATATTCCTTTTTGTTAACTTCGAAGTCATTTTATTTATTTATTTTATTAGTCATGCAGAAGTATGCCAGTGGTTTCCTGACTAGACTTCTGTGTAGTATTTTTAACCATGGCTTTGAAACAGAGAAGCTCTCTTTTCAGAGAAGTCCTCTTTTAAAAACCATTATAGTTCACGCTGGAGTTTGTTTTTTGAACACCGACTATAAATTGACCGTGGCTTACGATCTACGGGTTAGAGGATATGTTCAGAATCATTAGGAAATGTAAAATCATATTTATCATGATTTAGCTTGGGGAGGCGAGCAGGGGTTGGAAAGGTATACCAGGCTCTCCTGTTTCAACTCTCCAAAGCCAAATTTCTTCATTAAACATCAATTATCTGAAAAAAAAAAACATGCCATGCTGATGACTGGAAGGTAACTCAAGCAGCTGAAAGTGTTGATGAGAATCTATATGAGGGCAGAACCACACATCTACAGTGAGAAAGATTGATGACAAGTTTTGGATTTGTAACAAAAGCCTAGCAAGAGAGAGATCCAAAAACTGCCCACGGTAATATGAGTTAAATAAAAGGAGACTAAGTCAATTAAACGGAGGAAAAGTAAACATTGCTGTGGCTACTTCATCACTTGTTCTCTTGTTGAACTCTATTCTTGATCTCTTTTCAGCCTCTTCCATGCACTCTTGCCCAAACACACACACACACACACACACACACACACACACACACACAAAATACATGATTGTCTCTGTCTGCCGTCTAAAGCAAACCATCTGTAACCTCCTCTCTTCATGTGTGACTAATTGAAAAAATATGAGCAATGATTTGAACACACTGTGTGCATGTGTTTCTGTATGTGTGTGTGTGTGTGTGTGTGTGTTAGTGCAAGGGTGTGCATGTGTTTGAAAGTGTTTGTTTCTGCACACACAAATGTCTGCACATTTGTTCATTTATTTTTAGGTTTGTAAATTATGTTACCACAGCATTATTCATAGAAAAACAGCAACACAAGCGAAACATCTGAACTTAAGCACTAGATATATTCCTTTATATATGAAAGTCATCCATGTTTGGAACAATATGAAGGCAAGTAAATCATGACAGAATTTTCATTTTTGGGTGAACTTTCCTTTTAAAATAAATGTTAACCTGATATACACTGTCCCTTAAAAAATCATTTAAATTTTAACTTAAAATCTTGATGTTAGAGTCTATGTGCATGGACATATTATCCATGAACTACCCTGATACTCAATTCCGGCCACAACATACAGTACATGCCATATATACTTCTACCCTTGGGTATTTAAAAACTTCAAATGAATTTTAGACTTTTTTGATGAGCACAAAATGCACTCAGTGTCACGGTCCTATCACTCCGTCAGTCTGGCTTTTTGTCTGACAGGACCGTGGCATCGTTGTCCCATGTCTGGTGTTTCGTTGTCTGTCTTTGATTGTGAGTGCACGGTTTTGGTTGTATTCCCTGCCGTGCGCTCTTCGGCCTGTCTTATTTCATGTTGGGAGCTTGGTGTCTGGATCCTGACTTCCTGTCTGGTACGGTTTCGTTCTGTGTCGGGATCCGGACACTCATGCTCCATGTCTGTCTGTTATTGACATGGGTGCATTGCATTTATGACATCTTGGCAGCATGCACTCACGTCAATTGTTTGTCTGTCTCTCGCAAACACAGGTGTGCATCGCGTTGCGTTGCGTACCTGGGTCGCGAGCTGTCTTCATGTTGTGCTGAGGTTCGGTCACTTCGATCTCAGGTGTAGGGTGTGTGTGTGTCCAAACTCTCGCACAGGTGTCCTGTCTTGCTTTTATCGCCTGTTGCGTGGCTTTGCCTCACGATGTCCGCACAGGTTTCATTTAGTGTGAGAATGTGTGGCATCTTTGCCGTTGCTAAGCATTCTCTCATCTTGTTTGTCAGTTGGTATGGGCATATATTGCACTATTGTCTTGGCGATGTGCGCTAATGCCATTCGGGTGTTTTGTTGTCTTGTTTTTTTTTCTGTATAGCCGTGTGCCTCTCTGTCTTATCCCGACTTCTTGTTTGCTTATTATTAGTTAATTTGCCTCACCTGTTCCTTGTTTACCAATTTGATTTCTCTCCCTGTTTTAGCCTCCTCGTATGTCCAGTGCCAGTTCATCTTGTGTGTATTCCAATCGGTCTTGTTCGTTGGTCTTGTTAATCAGTCTTGGTTCCTGTCTCGTGTCGGTCCTGTTTATCACCCCATCCCTACCCAGTCTGTTGGTCATGTATCCTATGCCCTGTTTTCCCTATCCCAGCCTGGAAACGCTTTTTTCCCCTTCGGGGTAGTTTATGTTTATTTTTTTCCTCATTGTGGGAGTTTGATTTTTTTTCCCTATATTTTTTGAATTCAATAAATTCCTTTTTTTAACTCTGCTATTAGGTCCTCCCTCTGCATTTGTGACACTCAAGTGGTTTGGTTTAACATTAGGTTCCTCTTTTTAGACTGAAGGTCATCTGGCAGACCTATGTTTGTCTTTAGGGGATAATGAGACGTTTGTTATCTTCAGCACCTCACATCCATTCCATCCATAAAGCAGCACATTTATTGTAGTCTCAAAGAGCCCTGTCAGTCTCATTGTGGGAAAACTATGCCGTTGGGCCAGCTGATACTGCTCAAGTCCCAGCCTTATATCCCAAGGAATGCGAGAACAAGAGATAAAAAAGAGAACCAAAGTGTGTCACAGATGGAACGTGTAAATGTGCATGTTCAGGGATGTTGGAGCTTAATTTTGACTCTCCCAGTCAAAGAAGAAAACAAAATAAGGGATCTACAGATCTGTCAGAGAGGTATAGATGAGCTTCAATCAAGTTGGCCAAGGGGAGAATGTGTCAGACATTTCCTGATTTCCTGCTAATTGAGGGCTTTCTTATGTATGGCTTCAGGGTTCAAGAGATGTTTTTGTCTATGTAGGTCTGTCTTTATGTAGAGGGATTATTCTACAAAGCACTGCTTTAACACAAAATGTAATTTAAACAAGCAGGACATAGATCAAGATGGTGCTTGGATCAACATTCTACATTGACTGGTCTTAAAGTGAATGCGGCAGAAGTTGTTGAAATTGGCAATTCAATCTGCTTCTGAAATTGGTCTACTTCGGCTTACTGAAGTTCGAACCAATGCCCCCATTGGCTGAAGCTGGAAATGATGTAGGCATGAGTGAGATCAAGTAAACTAAGTAGTGTATTTAGTTTAGTTTATCTTACATGAAGATTTGGAAGAAACATGTTGATTTCTTGTGTAATCATGTTGGACCTATACCTATCCCTAATTATGGCTGGGCATTATGGCCAAAAATCACAATATTTTTTTAATATCATTCGATATCGATATTTATCACAATCTACAGTACATTTCATACCATTAATGGGGGATGAAATGCATTCCACTTGTTTATGAGACCTCAAGAATGAATGTAAACATAACTTGTTTGTTAAGTAAACCCCAGAGGGTAAGCTACCAATAGGTGTGTGACCTGTTTCATCATCTTCAGCTGACCTTTGACTCCACTGAAACTTCTAGTGATGCTCCACACTCCAGCTCAGTAGGTGGCGGTAATGCACCATAAAATGGATTACCAACCGCCAATAAACCTCACAACAAGAAACACTTTCTTGCCTGTGACAGCGCTATTGATCATGAAACAACATTTAACTAAACACTGTAGTACATAAATAAACAGCGATGGTGTTGATGTCAGAGTTGCTGTTGTGTTCAGTCGATAGCTGTATTGCATCAACAGATCTGTCTTGTTCAGAACACAATTATATTATATTAGCCGAATAGCTAGCTAGCGGCTACCGAGCCTCAATACCATAACCGCAAGTCTATGTAGCCAATTTCTTGACTGTGATTCATTTAGCTAGTGTATAACTTTGCCAGAATGCTTGCATTTTTAGCGAGATGCACCTGATCCAATCGTCTAGATGTAGAACATAGAATAAATATAGAAAAATATATTTATCGTCAATATCTGACTTTTATTTTTCGATAATTTTTTTTTATTTTTTTTATCGCCCAGCCATATCCCTAATCCAAATTTTAACCACCAACGTACCCCTAAAATCAGAGGTGGTTCATGTTCCTAACACTAGCCCTAATACCCTGCAAAGTTCCATGCTGGTCTATGCTGGTTGGTGCTGGTTTGGTACTGGTCTAGCTTTTAGACTAGCATAGTCACCTTGATGCACCAGCAACACTTGTTTTCTCGAAGGTAAAGCTAAGGATACCATAACCCTAACCATAATATGTCCAACTTTGGAAAATTACATTAATCCTTGTTTTGATCATTTTGAGCCTTGCCATAAAATGCGACATTCTTGTTGTATGCCAGCATGTCATTGAATGAGTAGCATGAATGTATCTTTCTCTCTGACCTACTCTCCCTATAGAGTCTGTCACATGTTCTTAAAACAGATCTGCATCAGATCAACTAAAACTACCAGCAGAATGGTAAAAAGCATTAAAAGCATTGCACTAGCAAACTGAAAAGGAAACCAGAGTTTTTTTTTTTTGGTGTATGTATACTCATGTGCCAAGATATATTGTTCAAACACAAATTCAACTATATGAATTGTTAATCTGAATAATGTGTTTCTCCTACAAGCCTAAAAACAGAAAAACAAACACACATACATTTTCACATGCATTTTCTTCCATCCAGATATTAACTTCATTGAAATAGTAAGTAATCTGTGAGTGACCTAAAATAACTTTTTTCACACACAAGATTCAGCCACTGTTACCGCTAAACATATGTTGGCTTTTTTCTAGATGTGGATGTGTGATTGCAATACATATACATAAATCATCTTTCACATGCACACTAGCATGTACTGTCACCTTTTCAACCTCATCATGGGCAAATATTCCAAATCTCAGACTTCTCGAGTCCATGTTTCAGGGAGAGTCTATCTCAATCATTTCCCTCAGGGCCTCTCAGATTCTGGACAGCATCTGAGGAGAGCCAGAAGTCCTCCATCTCCACTCTGTGTATATATCTCCATAACAGCTGTGTACACTAATGCCTCTGATACTCGTAAGACTTTAGCTAATGGAAAAATCAGGAATGGGCTGGGGAACTGCCTAAGCATTTCAAACAAGCCAGTTATAAATTGCATTACCTTTTGAAAATGTGTAGAAATTCTGCAAAGTCAGCAATTCTATCATCAAGCAGCTGTACAAAATGATGGGCAGGAAATGTTTATGATAAAAATTGGCCTTATTGCTTTGATTACATTTTCAAATATCTGTTTCTGTCTGCCCTTATAAATAAATGAGAGTAGAATATAGAAATGAATAAATGTTACATAAATAATAATCTAGATTTTTACATTTTACAGTAATGTTTGCCTGTGCAAAAATTGCCACCACCATGCAAGGGTGTTATGAGTGCTTACCAAGGTTCTATATGTGGTTGCTAGGATGCTAATAGAGTGTTCTGGGTGGTTGCCAGGTGGCTGCTAACTGGAGCTCAACCATAAGTCTCTTTGATATTCTCATCAATAGATTTGGCTTGGTCCCTCCTTATGTAAATCTATGGGATTTTTCAGCTGCTGTCAATAACCAGCCAGGCAAAAAAAAAATAAATAAATAAATAAATGAATTAATTAATTCAGTTGTCTTGAAAAAATACTAACACACCTCTCCTCAATAACCCACACAATTTGAGATAACATTCATGCATGGTGCCTTGGCAGGTGGCAAAAATGAAAATTAACTCATCATTTACTCACTCCAATGCCATCCCAGATGTGTAAGACTTTCTTTCTTCTGCAGAAGTATATAAAGGCAGCGTTAAAGTAATCCATACAACTCCAGTGGTTAAATCCATATCTTCAGAAGTGATATGATGGGTGTTGGTGAAAAACAGATCAATATTTAAGTCCTTTTTAACTATAAATCTCACTTTCACATTCTTCTAGGTTTTGGTTTTACCAGTTTGCATTCTTCCTGCATTGCACAACCTACTGGTCAGGGATGAGAGTTTATGGCAGAAACGGACTTATATATGGATCACAAATAGAAGTACATCACAAACAGAAGTACATCAGCTTACTTACACAGCTTAAAAATGTGGCATGTAGAAATACACCAATCCTCTCTTGCTTAGTTCTATTTCTGATTGTTTGGAGATTGTTCTGGGTTATAAATAGCTGATAATAACAGTTCTATTCTTCTGTTGTTCCCCCTTTGTCTTACTTTGGGATTTAGTGGCCTATTGCAAATCAAAGACACACATTCATATTCATAAACCTGTTACCACAAAATCAAATAAAAATGGACGCCCAGACATAATTAATATAGTAATAAAGGTATGCCAGTTGTACACACACATAAACCCAGACTCTTTTGGCACTTTCTTTTGCTGCATTTTGGGAATATACAACTTTCAGGATCAAGTGAACTTTAGACAGTGCTAGGGTGGCGTCTCTTATATGCTCCTTTAATTTGCAATGTCAACCTGCTAAAAATAATGTCTAAAAATATAATTTCGGTTCAGGCCATATCCACTGTCCTTTATCGTGCGCCATGTTTTTTAACAGTCTGAATTTTTGCTAAAACCATGAGTGAAATTTTAGCTTAGTGATGCATTGTCCTGGCAAATGCGCACACAAAACAACCCTTGCAACCAACATTGGAGTTCACAGAACGTATTAGCTCCATTTTCTCAGACCATGAGTATTGGCCCATGCATAACATCTCCTGACAGTACAGTATTCAGTCAACGAGTTTGCCAATGCAAACTATAGAAATAATTCTCTCTAATTTTAAACTTTCTGGTAAGTGATGCAGACTCAAGCTTGGGTGTAAACACGTTTGCACTTTTGAATGCTTCAATTACAAATTTAAACAGAAGTGTTTTAAAAAATAAAGTTTTCTTAAATGAAAGACCATGAATGCAGTCAAAGCACTTAAAAGTCAAAACACTCATCATGCATTGCTGGCACTCATCATGCATTGCTAGAGAAGTTAATGGCTATCTGTGCAAACCAATACTCAATGAACAGTGCATACACTTTAAAACTCTACTCCAACACACATACAAAGTCGATGAGCTGTGACAGGGCTGGTGTGGTTTAGGGGTGTGTGTTTAAGAGGGTAAACTTCATCAACTTTAGTATGGTCTTGCATGCCCACATCCGCATACATAAACACAAATACACACCCATTAGCTTAATTTACGAATAGGAGGGTAAAAAATTATATGTGAAAAAGTTAAGATTAAAATGCAATTAATGAAGTATATAGAAAATGTTTGAGATTTGAAGTTAATAATACAAATAATAGCCTAATTACTATAATATACTAACAAGAAAGTTTGTACACAAAAGCAGACTATATATTGGGTGATATAAATTGTGTTTAGGAGAAAAATAATAGGATGGGCTAACATAAAAAATGACACGAGAAAAGAGTGATGAAAAATCTCTGAGTCAATGTCCAAATTTAGAAGCGATGGAAACAAAAGCTCCTATAAATCAGGATTTCACCCTCATTACTCTTCTTACTTTCATGTAGAACATCAACTTTCTCACTCTCACACATGCATCATCTGGATGTTACCATAGCAATGCTTCACCAAATATGAGACATGCTGAGTTGCTGGGTTTATGGAGAGTGAGGAAAAAGGGCAGAGAAATTCCACAAGTAAAGGCAATTTTCCCCAATGATGAATTTTTTTCCTGTTAAAATTTTCCCTTGTGAGTCAGACACTACACTATTTTACAGAGCCAGACAAGACTGATTACAAACTTAGGTTGTGTTCAGAATATCATACTTCCATACTATTTTTATTTTACAGCAATATACAGAGCATGTTATGCATTTATTATGTGTGAATATAATGTATCATGTAACAACAAAGTAGCATTCCACAGTTTTAAAGTTTTATTGCACCATGCCTTTTGTTTCACATACTATTTAATTTTTATATTAAAAAAGTATAAAGTATATACTTTGCAGTATACAGCAGTCAGCTATTCCATTCTGATCACAACCTAATTACAGTCATAAAACATCTACTGACCTCTGGAATACATGCATATTTTCTAGTGGTTTCCATTTAGGCTTTGGCATCATTTAATTGACCTGAAGGAGGTGAATGTGACTTTCTTTTGACTTATAAAGCAGGAAGCTTCAGAGAGGACCATAAGCTTGTTTGATCTCAATAAGAACTCCCTACACAATAGAAAGTCCTGCCCTGTGTGAAACGCTAGTTGCACTGATGTACGTGTGTGTGTGTGTGTGTGTGTGTGTGCGCGCGCGCAAAAGGCGAGGATCAGGGACGCCTGTTCACGCGGCTTGTTGGAATTACCATAGCAGAACGGTCCCATTGTCTTCCGTTTTCACAACATCATGTTCAACAATAGCTGCTTTCAAACAGCCAGTCTACTTAATGAAGACATCTAATGATATGCTAACGTCGCGCCCTTTTAATTACGGTTTAAAGTGGCTAAGTCCCATACAATGTAATGCGCTAAAATGAGCAGTAGTATATTCGAGTAAATCACTCTTACTTTTGGATCACGATGATTTGGACTTGACATGAAAAACAGAAAGAACAGGCTTCAGATTGAACTAAATGACCAAAGACAGTAAATTAAAATAGGCAAGGAGTTTGACCGATATATTTTTTATTATTATACTTTAAGAAGTAGGCCTATACATTTGTCGTTAATTTATTCACGTGATTTTTCGAATTTAATTAAAAATTCACAGGCTAATTTAAATGTTGCAAAACGCAAAATTGCAGCCACTACACTCGCAGGTTATTGTATCATGTCAGATATAAATTCATTCAGGAGCATCTGGAGTTGTTAAGTTGTTAATAATGTTTTTTTGTTCTTTTTTACCTGACATTCTCTAGCTCCAGTTAGCGTAGTTCGTGGTAGCTCCACCTCCCCGTCTAGAGCAGCGAACGAAAGCCCACCTGAGGCTGCCCTAGGCGGAGAGGTGGAGTCTTCCCTTTGCCGGCCATTCCTAAAGAGTGAATCAGTGTTCATTCACACACGGGCCAGTCCGTTCACGGGAGTTTCAAACACAGCTCTTTCCGGAGTGAGGAATTTCTGTTCCCTGAGCAGACAGGAAAATAAATCAGTCATGGATGTATATATTGCGTGTTGGTCTTTGGAGCTGCTATAATAATAATAATAATATTTTTTTTTATCATTAATATTATTTTAGTACGGATTGACTTTAAATGTAATATGCGAATTCAACTTTAATCGTGTTGGAATACTAAACGAGTTTCGCTGTAATGTTGGAATAAGACGAAGAGGACACGTGAAGCATAGGGCAGCAGGACTATCTTGACCAAAAACACAAACATGATCCTTACTCGTAAGTAAGCCTATCTATGTTTACTTTTCGTCGAAATGATTTTGACTCTTGTTTTTATGTTATGATGTTTTGTAATGTTGTAAAGTGAACATGGAATGTTATATGTAATGATTATAATGTTCCCATCTTAATACCGCTATTTTATTTATACCTTTGAAACAAATGTATATATATCTATCTCATGTTTAATGTTTAAGATTGATTGAAATTATTTTGGTGGCGCGTGAGATCTCACGCTCTACCGGCGCTCCAGGCTGTCAGAAACGTAATCTCCTCTCGCGCTCTCCAAGTCGTGTCTCGTCTCCATCGGTTTTTCAAGTCATATTTCACTCAATTCCGCGATTGTGGGCTTCGTCAGTGATGGTCTGCTGTTCTCTCCTGTTCTCTAAAAGCAGAGAGTTGATTGAGGTTTTTGCGATATCCTGGCATTACCAAAGAGAGCGATGAGAGCCCGCTTTTGACGATGAAGGAGAGTTCGTTTATCTTTCCACGTCTCGCGCCCTATAACTATATAGTTCGGCGCTACAAGAGAATTTCAGTCAGTCGTGAAATTGTTCTGAACAGTTGTCTCTTTTTATGTTTTCTATTTTGTATTATGCCTTGTCGTGAAACCGGTCGTGTAAAGTACGTGTTAGGTCTCTGCAACCTTTTGCTTCAAACACGGACCTTTTGACATGTTCAGAATAGAGATCTCTTTATTTTCTTGCACGCGAAAAAGACTGCAGTGTTTCAAAGAACGTATGTATGCTGATGTTGCTTGTGCGATCAGACTTCCCCCCTCTTTTTCTAAGTACAGGTTGATAAACTCAGGGTCATGTTAACTCCAGGTGATAAGCAGGTCAGTAAGGAGTCAAACGAAAGAATGCCATACTTAAATCACGTCACTTTGATGTTGATATAATACAAGCCCCACCTGATAATCTAAGGTCATGGTTTTGAGTGTGATAGACTCATAAGCACGAAGCCTTGAGACAGGATCACACACACACACACACACACACACACACACACACACACACACACACACACACACACACACACACACACACACACACACACACACACACACACACACACTTTCAAACTCATTTAGAAGTTTTTGCAGATTTTAGTCTACAATAGTGAATCTTCATCATTGCCATCTGAAAACAGTATTTCTGTCTTTAAGTAGATTTAAAGGGTAAACATTTGACTACAATGATTACGGTTGCTTTAGGATCAGTCAACACTGTAATAAGAAGCTTGCTGTGATAATAGAGGAGAGTCTGTCTTTCTTCACTTCTTTCCCCCTCTAAGTAACCTTTTGATCATATGGAATGGATAGAATGGCATATCAGGGAGCGTATCTAATCATCTGACCTGAGATCAGTCTTGCGTTACACAAAGTGGCCAGTCACCAGACTTGGCCAAGCTGGCTCCAGGTCAGCGATAGCGAATGTTTAAATCTGTCAGAAAGTCAGAGACCCACTTTAATGGACCCATCTGGCCAAAGAGAGTGCATGTTTGTGTGGCTAGCATTGCAGTGTTGGGTAACTGTAGTGAACCATGGGGTAACGCCATCATCCCATGTGTTTGCATGTAGGGCCAGATGGAGGGAATAATCTAATTTTCAAAATTGTGTCATTCTCACACTCTCACTCTGTATGTCTGTAAAAACCATGCCAAAAATATGATATGCATGATGCCCAGCAAATTATGTATGACTTTTCATGATTTGCTAATTTAAAGGAGAGACACTGCACAGATAAAGAGCTCAGTGTCTTTGATGTGATTTATCAAATATGACATTTTCACATGAATCGCTAACTATGAACATCTAGTTTCGCTGAAAGACAGATTTTGATGTTAGTGCTCTGTTCATTTCAAACAACGTCTATGTAACTAAAATAACCACATTTTAAGCTTCAAAAGACCTTATTATTAAAATGAATACAAACATACTTGCACACCCCTTGATTTCCCTTGATTATGCACCTTGAAAACAGGGCTTTGAAATTCAGTTAGTGGGCTGGATTTTTGCTTTCATAGCAGAGAGGTCGCCTAAACACACATTCATGCACACTAAGTTGGTTCCACCTCCATTCTCTCATGCTGAGGGACCATCGGCCAGTGATTGTGAGAACTTCCTGTGACAGGAAAAGGAGGAAGAGGAAGAGAGAGGACAAGAGGAAGAATACATTGTAATTTTAGAAGTGGCAAAAAGGTCCCAACAGGAATTCAACTTTGGTAGAGTTTATAGGATGTTCTCCCAAGAGATTGCATCTGTCAGTCTTTCAGTGGGTCTGCAGGCTGTTGTCTTTGATAGAAATGGAAATATAAGGTGGAGTGAATATCGTATGCTTAGATGAATGATGAGACAAAGACACATATATGTCTAACACATCTCTGTGACGGATGCCACCCAGACATCCTGTGTGCTTGACTCAGGTCACTGTGGCAGAGGTCACAGGTCATACATCCACTAGGAGACTGGCACCATACAATATATGAAGCAGATGGATTGTAGATTAAGAAAGAGGAAGAGAGACAGGAGGGTGCGTTGGTGGCTATTGGTTCCCATTTTATTAGTGCTGTTCCAAGACCAACTGAATCAAATAATTTGATGAAAGAATATAATTTCCAAAGGGAAAAGAAAGGAAAGGATACCAATGCTAACATTTTCAAATTGTTTAATTTGTACTGTGTTTTACAAAATATAATTTGTTAAAAACATGAAAACTATTTAAAGAAGTTGATTAATCAGCCTCTTTTTGGTAAATTCATTATGAGAGCGGAGTGCACTTATAATTAGCTACATTTATATTTCCCTCATGTCACTGACAAAATCTACCAACAGCCTAGTCAGCAGTGTTCAAAAAAGTAATCAACTACTGATTACGTCTATAAATGTGTAATCTGATTACTTTACTGATTACTTTGTGGGAAAGTAATCAGAATACTAATTATTTTATTTTGAAGTTACTTTCTAATACCAATCAAACCTGCGAAAAATACAAACGTGACCCTAATAGCTCTTTTAGTACTTAAATATTGACTGAAAACAATAACAAAATTACGGCAACATGACAAAGACAACAACTTGGCTAAAGAGATCCAATGCATTTCTAAAAATGCAACTTACATTTTTTATCTCAAATTATACTGTAGTAGTATCTTCAAGTGTGTGTTTGTTTGTGTGTGTGAGTGTGTGTGTCCGCTACTTACCAACTTCTAAGCTGTGTGTGGCATATATGTGTACAGTATGCTTGTTTATCTGTGTTTGTGTTGATGTGACAGAAAAAGAATACTAATGAACTGATTAAAACCATTGTGTATTTGAATGCTTGTTATTTCTTTTCGGTGTACATATACAGGTCTACTTTTGTGTTGCATCATGCATGTGTATGTGTGCATGTTCAGTATGTCTGTTTGTGTGTGTACATGTGCAGCATATGTGTGTTTACAGAACTTTATAGCTAGTGGGTTATTTCTACCTCCCTGCTTGTGCTCGGACAAATTGAGTATCCTTTATCACTTGCGCATCTGTAACGCTATTGCAGTGTGTTTGTGTTTTATTGTGTACAGTATAGGGTTGCTCCGATATCAGCATTTTGGCTTCGGTACAATACCAGCCCTGTTACCTCGGTATCGATACTAACTCGATACTTAGGCCACAAATAAAAAAAGAAAAAGTCAGATTTTTGATGAAATTTCACAGAAAATTATTGACAAAAACAACTGCATCAAGTCTTATAGATAACAATTATGCCTTTTCTGTTTAAATTTTTCTGGATTCCATGTTAAATGTTTTAATTAAATGTTATGATCAGATTGTGTTTAATCAAATAAATACTGTACAGCTTTGATCAATTGAAATATTTTTGTTAAAGCACTAAATAGATGCAAAACAGAGCTTTACAGTAGAGGTGGCCAGTAAGACCAAAATCTTATATCACGATATGAATAATTTTATATAACGCTAATGATATATATCGTGATATAGTAATTATTTTATGGAAAACCAATACAAATCTAGACAGTGAAATTTATTTAGAAATTGACAAACAAAATTACAAATAAAATTAAGTTAAAAACAGAGAGTTTTAAATCAACCTTACCATAATACTAAATTTCACATTATCCCACATTTCAGTCTGATATGTTGTTGTATATCATCACTTTTTTAGTCAACCGTTATTTCACAAACCCTTGCGTAATAGGTCACATGTTGGAAACATTGCGTATATGAAATGATGACATATGTAGGCCTTTTGGGATATGGTTGGATGTGGAGAATATACTTAACATAATATTCAAGATGGAAAACTGTTAGTGTTTCCAACTCGGTGAAATAATAGTAATTTTGTCTTTTAACACGATGTAATGTTTCTGTAACTTGAATTTACAGTCTCCATTAAATGTAAATGCATGTACTGTACAATTGTTGAAAATATGAGGTTGTTCACTATACAGAGGCAGTTCAATCTATTTCTCTTTCTCTGAGGTAGAATTTTCGACATTCCGTGTGTGTGTTACAGGATGTAAGGCGTTCTCTGTGTTTGTGTTGGCACTGAAGGCCTCCATTATCTCTCCTTGAACAAAAGGAGGTGTGTCCTCCAAAGTGACCATGGTAACCATTATTGGCTTCCTGTCGGCCTAGGAAAAGCAGAGGAAGTGAGGTCGCCGCCTGGCGCAGGGATCCGGACAGACTTGTGGGGATAACACAGGATGCGAAGTGTGCACACAAACAAACTCTATGCTTAAGGCCCATATCTGAACATAAAGCTTGGATTTGTTTACTGCTTTAAGTGCTGAAATGGCATGCTGCTGAAAAGAGTATGTCAACAGCCTGCGCTCATCTGCGTGATATCCAGCAGTATGTGTATATGTGTGAGACAGAGAGAGTATGAAACAACTTCTCAAGTGTGTTTAATATATCTTCATAAAGACAGTATATTTAAGTGGGTTGTCGTTTTATTGCTGTAATAGATGTATCAGCTGTGAGTAATTTGCCTGAAGGAAAGAAAAATCATAAATGAGATCTCAGTTTTTTCTCCTGGACAGCAATGAGATTAAATGGAGATCAAATAGAGACTTGTTGAAGTTCCCGGTTTCTCAGATTTTCCCCTTAGAAAAAAAACCTGTGAAATTCCACATGTGTCTCTTCTATCGTTTCAGAAGAGATATCAACAAGGTCACAGTGTTCAGATACCAAAATATGTAATCAAAAGCTAGAGATTTTCTGAGCTATGCTTGCTATCCCCATTAATTTACAGCTCTATACTCTTACACTATGTCAACAATTGTCTAGCTTACGTCTATGTTTTGGAGGTTATTTTAGAATAAACATTCAAAACATTAATTTGATACTAAAAACAAAAAAACCTTCAAGTTCTGAGCAATATCTTTTTTGCCTATTGTCTTGGGTTTGTTACCTGTTTTTTGAATGGCAAGATTCTTTGGCTGGATTTCCATGAATGATGGTGAGATTTGGAGTGTTTGGTATGCTGTCTCTATTTACTGTTGGTGTCAGACAGGCACCTGTTGAATAGTGGCCCATTGTGACCAGGCGGGGGAACACCTTGGCGATGAAAGAAAAGCCCAGTCTGTTAGACACTGCCGTGGAGCCTGAGTGTGTCCATCATTAACATTTAAATGCATTCTGTCTACCAGTTGTATGGTTTTCTAGCCACTGCAAACACCCACACACACATCATTACAAACCTTACAACTCTAAGCTAATTATAATGACTACAGACTAAACCTACTCCTGAAAGAAAACATTTTAATTTTTGAATAAAATACAAAAATGTTTTGAGGACTTCCCTGGACCTCCCCAAAAGGAGTTTTTTTTTTTTTTTTTCAGATTTGCCAACTTCTGGGGACAGTTTGTCCCAAAAGTATAGCTAGGCTAATTAAACCAACACACACACACACAGGAAGCAACAGCACTCATTATAGCCCATTCTAGAAAAGTGTGTCATTATTTTAAGTGTAGCACATTCTTCAAAGTTCACAACTCCTAATAAGTGCTTGCGGGCAAAATTGTGTCCATCGCTTGAAAGGAACCCATGTGTCATGTGTATAGGCATATCTGAGATGGAATAGAGATACTCTTGTACATGTGTGGTTGAGTCCGATTGTTTCTGTTATTTTCGCATTGGTGTCAAAGCATGTTTTGAAATACTCCCTCTCCCTCATTCACTCTTCATCTCCCACTTTCTTCTCTCTCCACTGGCAGAGGGCCTCCCTTATTATGTGCCTTTGTTGTTTTCACACGTGCCGTCGCTCTCACACTCATTTGAGTGGGGTGTCACGTATCCCTGCTAGTAGAGACAGAGTCTGTGTCCTTTCCTCTGGGCAAAGTCAGCCGTATCTTTTACACACTTCTCTCTCTCACGTCTCTTTCCCTTTGCCCCTCCTAATGCCCATCCTAATGGAAGAGAGGGCTTCTTTTTCTCTTTCTTTCGTTGAAATGATGTGCAACCTATCTCAGGTGGTCTGTCAATTGTGCACTGCATCATTGCAATCATTGCGGTTAGAATAATTAGGATTTAAAGAGTCAGGGATTTGCAGAATTAGCTGAGAGGTCCCCCTCTGCTGATTACAACCCATTGTGAGCTGTAATTGTGGAGATTTTGTAGATAGGCCAAGAAAGCAGTCGCTTTCTGTATGTTCAACACATAGAGGGCACTAGAAGGGACTCGGTAGCACTTTAATGTCAATCCCAAGGAGTTGAAGCTTTTATCCAAAGCAACTTAGCTGACATTAACCACATTGGACAATCTCCCTGGAGCAACCTGAGGTTAAATGCCTCGCTCAAAGGCACAATTGTTATCAGAAAAGATTGGGATCTCAGTAGTTCACCATTTCCTGTGTCATGCCTGCTTGAGTTCTGTTCTGCAATCTGGGAGTTTGCACGAAGATCCTTATCTGCCCATTCACTATGACATGGTGCAATAAACACCAAAAACATTCAACCATTAGGTTGGTATATTAGCTTGGTTGAGTGCTTTCAATAATAGTCTCTGATTTTGAAACATTAAAGTATACTTTGGTTTCATATGAAAATTTCTATGCAAGTATTTACACTGAGCCAGTGTTACTAGTATGAAAAGCATCTCTGGTGACAGAATTGCAGTTAAACTCCAAATTCTGACACCAAACCGTGTGAAACTGGTCTCCAGAAAGAGGCAAGTTGCTTTGAATGGTGTTTGCCATTTGGCATATAGCATCTAAATGGCCATTCACAGCTAATAGTGAGGGTTGTGGTGGCTCTCCACCACCATAACAACAACTCTGACATCTGTGGCCGGCCACATAGCACTCAGGGCTCCAGAATAAATAAAATGACTTGGGAGCGTGTAGTGTAGCGAGCTCATTACAACAGAATGGGGCAAAAAGTGGCACAGTGACACAGTGGTTGTGGACATTCTAAAGATGTATTGAATAACTCACAAGATAATATCTGATAAAATTCTGTTTAGTATTGTCATTGAGACAATATGATTTTTTTATACTATTTTTCAATTATGCACTTTTTCAGTAAAAGACAAACTCTTTATTTCTCTCTTGCAGAGATTGAGGCAAAGGAGGCATGTACATGGCTGAGGGCTGCAGGATTTCCACAGTACGCCCATCTCTATGAAGGTAGGTCCCTTCTCGCTCCACCCTCATCGATCCGTGACCAAAATACTTTTTGTTCATTCCACATAGGCAAAAAATTATTAAAAAAAATGTATGTGTCCAGATTCTGTGGGCCTAGAAATTCCTTAGGAAATACATTGTTTGCATTGGTTTAGTTGCTTTCCCTAAAATGCCACTGAGGAGATTTGTCCTGGTAATCTATGAATAACAGTAGACCATGACTGAGTTACTGAGTACTGAGCTTTATGTCTCTTACGTCTTAACACATCTGAGCTCTATTAACCCTTAAATGCATTTCTCAGGTCTTCAGAGACCTCATTTCACTCCCTGTACCTCATCCATTATTTTGGAGTTGTGCCCACACCTCTTTAGTATTTCTGGATTTATCTCTCATAAATAGTGTAACACAGAAATATATAAATCAAATGTTTATACTGGTTTAAGTACCAAAAGTGTATAGGGTCATTAGAGACCCTAGGTATGTAATAGTCATTTTTTTTCCTCCATAAATTCAATTTTTTATGGTTATTTCATATCTATATAAGTTTACTATCACAGGTTCACTATCTATTTCTTTGTTTAGTAAGAGAATGGTGGTGCCGTTGTTTCAGTGCTTGACTTGATTTACATTTGAGATCTCTTTTTGATGAAGAAACAGCATCAAAGTAAACTATAGCAAATAGAACAAATGAACAGTATGATATATCTATTGTCATTTGGTGTGCATATATTTAGATTCAATAAGTGCCTGAGAAAAAACTTATGTGTAGCTTATGTGTTATTTGTATCTCAATATGTTTTTGACAACCAGTTGTGTTTCATGAAATTTCAGTGTGAATGTACTGCTCACAATGAATCCTGCTCTTGATTTGTCCTGATTTGTTGCATTATCTCTTTTACATACAAAAAGTAAAACATCAAAAATATTAAAAAATATATTTTATTTTATTAGTTTCTAATTGTCTTGAAAATATTGTGAAAATTGTACACTCTCTGGGCATTTTGTTGATCCTTTTATGAGAGATATACGTGCCAGGTCTCTAAATACCCAAATATATAAGAGTGTTTGATGAAATTCCCATTCCTTTAAGGGTGAAATCAATTATAGTAGGTTATTAAGGATCAGATCTGGATAGTATTACACTTTGTTATTTACATAGCTAAACTAGTCCAGTTTTTATCAATATATTAATCTTGACAATAATACTCATCCTTCTTTTGAAAATGTCTATATAGAGACTAAACTGATCAGTTTTGGTAGTGTTTTACCTTGCACTTCAACACTGAAAAGTCCCAATTGTTCCTGCACTTTACAATGTAAATAGAAAATATAATTTTACATGGTATACCTCTAGCTTGAACTGTATTTTTTGACTATGTTATCATTATCATTACCTCTAATTCAGCTTTATCTCTCTTATTCTCTCTCCCTAAGTGGAAGCCCACCGTACTTCCACCTGCCTAATTGTGCACTTGAATTATTTTTCCGTTTTTATAAGTAAAAACACTTGAGATTGTGTTAAATCCAGCTCATACACATGCAACGTTTGTTCTACAGGAGTAAGAATCAGATAACACCACCACCTCAGGTCTCTGACACCGCACACTTTTGACCTACGTCAGTAGTCATCTGGCTGTTGTGACATTACCTGCTCATTCGAGGTGTGTTATCGGTTACAGGAATCTGAATTATGTGACCAAGCTGTCTTGATTGCCCCTCTATAGATAACAGAGATCAAGTACACTATGGGAAAGGTCTTGCATCCTCAGGAAAACAATAAAACCATCTGTTATCGCTGTCACACTCTCACAGACTCACGTACACACACGTTGGCAACTTGGAAAGTAATTTGGCCTTAGAAGTAGTAGAGATGAGTCTTTCCCAAATTCTAATTAATGAGTGTGTGAGTTATTAAAAGTCTCAGTTAATAAAGACAGCCTGGGCTCTCTGAGGGATGCCGAGTGCCCATTGTGATTCCAACACCCCTTCCCATGCACACCTCCCACTGGTGAGCTTTGCAGTATTGCAGCTGTGTTTATTTGGTTGGCTAAGACGTACTTCCTCTACCTTTTCAACAACGGAGGAGGGGGAAGACTCTCTGTATGTGTGTGTTTGTATGTAGGATAGAGGGCAGACACACATTGCACTTGCTGCCAACACCCCCTTTCAACACACACACACACACACACATACACTCTAACAAGTTTATTGGGTCTCCATTTTTTATATTGCATTTCTTTTCCATTAATTCTTCTATCTTTGCTCCTTCTATCTGTTTCACAGATGGTCAGTTCCCAATTGATATTTCCTCAGTTACCAGAGATCATGACTTCCTGGATCAGGATGCCATTGAGGCATTGTGCAGGTGAGATGCAAACACAATAGAAAAATAAAAATGTAATTAGACCTGGTAAAAACATCATCTCTGCTTGATTCTTATTTTCCCTCTCTTTCTTAACCCAGGTGGATAAGTTTCATATCTAGGTCTCTTTCTCTGTCTTTTGTCATCACGGCATAGTTCCCATTGCCTTTCTTCTTGATTATTTCAGACACATGCTACATTTACTGGTGGTAAATGCGGCAATTCAGACAGAAAAGATAAGGTGAAACAACAAAGCAATAGAGAGATGATAGCTCAACAACCCATAAGGAAGATTGTTGGTGAACCACTATTTTGATAATTATGCTCACATTAGGTATACATAATGCGGAAATAAAACTTTCTCCAAAATATGGTTGTTGTGAAGTCAATGAGTGCATTGGCATACATAATATCATACCGATTATGCCAATGCACCAATTATTTGATCAGAGCAAGGTCATTAAGGGTTAAAACAAAATAGGATTTAGCTTTGCAACCAAGATAGAAAGTGAAGATTCAGTGTCCTCACTAAGAGAAAGGTCCATCAGAACCCAGCTGGAGGTCACAGACATCTGGAAGCCATTTTCTGGTGCCAGCCCCCAGTGCAGCCCCCCACCCCCCACACTCAGGGTCACATGACACCAACCAGGTGGCTTCTGGGATAAGCTTTCCATCTCTTTTGTTGTATTGTTGTCGCCACTCTAAATTTCTGCCTCCTTTTTTCTTTTCTGTTTTTTTTTTTGTCTCTGTCCATCTGTCTTCCTCCTTAATCTGAAGTTTATCCCTCAGCAGCTCATTATCGTGCTTGGCTCCCACCTCTCATCCTTTTCTTGTCTTTTTCTTTCTCTCTCGATCTATCTCAGCCTCTATCTCTTGCTTACCCCCTCTTTGCCCCCTCCTCTCTTTCTGACTCTGCAGAAGTCTGTTTGTTGGCTAATGACTGGATTTAGCATTTGTTTGAAGCCCCATGGTTCTTTTCAAGGTGTCTGCTTGACAATGCCTGTAACTGTTTCATATAACTCATATATATATGTGTGTGTGTGTGTGTGTGTGTGTGTGTGTATGTATTGCAGGAGACTGAACACCCTAAACAAGTGCGCTCTTATGAGATTAGAGATCACTCCTCAAAGAAAAAGAGTAAGTGTCTGCTCAAATATCCCTTTCTCTTTATCTTGCTTTGTCATTTCATATGCTTACTCTCACTTAGTGTTTCTTTCACCCTCTCTTTTATTCTTTCTTCTAATTTCTCTCCACTTGCTTGTTCTTTTTAGTGTGTGTAACTTGTGTTTGCTAATGTGTCTGCGTGTAGATTAATTAGAAGGAATGTGTTGTTTTTTATCATTTTTAAGGTCCCAAGTGCAGAGTGGTTTTATGTCTAAATGAAGGGTTTTTGTTAGCTTCTCTCCTCCTCCTGCTCTCCTTCACTCCTGTTTGTCACTTTTTTCTCACCATACACTTCCTAAAACCCCCCTCCATACCATAAAAGGAAGAGAATCCACACTACACCAGTCGGTTGTTGGTCACTCTATCAGAGTGTTTTTAGAGCAGGCGTGTATAGTCTAAGTCTGCCCCAAAGCTATGACTCAAAGTACATGTGGGTCGAGAATGCAACAACAAACAATCTAACTATGTAATCACTACAGGGAGCTTAAGAAGGTAACCGTCATGTCTGATCACAGCTTCTTTTTGTGCTCCTAAAACTTGTTGCTCCAAACAATGGACACCTTGTCAAGTGCACATTCTGCTAAGAAAGCTGATGACCCTTTAGAGTCATCTTGTGTTGATGGAGTCAAAGGTAGAGGTCACAAGATTACTTTAGGAAGTGATCTGCCCTTTTCAGCCATACAAGCCTTAACCATCCCTGGAATGCATTGATCTGTTCAGGTGGCCTCTTTAGGGTTTTTCTCTGTTCCTCATTTTCCTGTCCGTGAAGTTTATTAATAAGTGAAAAATTAATAGCTGCGCTCGCACTCTAGAAAAAGAACGTTGTGAAAGAACGTTGCACCCTAGGTATCGTTCTTGCTGATCAAAGGCTTGCCCTGAGGGGCTATAAAATAATGACCCCAGTTTTACGGACTTTCGTCGTCATCATTATTATGAACCATGAAAGAGACACGTCTGGATCCTGCGACCCCCTGTTAACCAGCCAGCTAGTTTTGCTTTTGCTGATTAGTCAAGCCTTTAAGAACACAGTCTGCTCTACAGCTAAACTGCAGTCAACACGCAACTCATCTAAGGGTTGTAGAATTCTGTTCCAATTCTTAGAATTTAAAAAAATTCTCAACTGCCCAATCTACTCAGGAAATTATTTAAGACCAATTTAACTAGAGATAAATCTATAGCTGCATTTGATGATAGAGATCTTGTGTTGCAGGACAATCGTGCAGCTCATAAATATTTTCACCTGTCCTTCAAATCCCTTTGTTCAGTAGAGTCATCACAGAATACATGGTTCTTCAGGCCTGCTTGAGGTCATTACATTGTGGGGGGATGGGGCCAGACCTGCCCTCTCAGGCTGGGGTGTGAACCTTGAGATCTGGCCTGGAATTTTCTGTCCACCACCCCCCTTCCTGCCATCACTACCACCCTAAGGGAGGAGACAGATTAACCCGAGTAAAGCAGAGAGAGAGGGACTGGTGAACATGTGACTGTTTGGTGACATGGCTAAGCCAAACACAATAACAGCTTTTTTCCTTAAGTGGACACTGGTCTTGAATACATTTAACACCTTATCAAGCCAAAAGGCTTGTAAGATTAAATAACTGGCTGCACTAATAGCACTCAATGCTAAATGAATGGAATTAATTAAATACCTCAAATCACTTGTGATACTAAATCACCTTTGATCAGTATCCTGCAAGGAAAACAAAGGTTGCTGACTTGAGTTAGCCTTTCTAACTTTTTTTTTACTTTTGTGACGATGACACTTGAGTCATTAGTGTGCTTGGCTGTACAGTCTTCTCTGTGCATCTCTGATTCTCTTATCTCTTTTTTCAGAGTGAGGACTCTGATGAGGATGAGCCATGTGCTATAAGTGGCCGTTGGACTTTCCAGCGGGACAGCAAGCGTTGGTCTCGGCTGGACCAACTGGACATAGATGTGTTCTCTCCCCCAGCTGGAGATACTGGCTCCTTCCCTCCTTTTCTTCCCCAAGATGACTGTTTTATCAGAGGCCCCCTTCTAAAAGAGGGAGTTAATGCCAGTGCTGAGAGTGTATTAACAGATCTAAGTGAGCAGCCAGAGGTGGGCTCTCTGCACAGCGCTGGTAGTGGAGGTCGAAGCATATCCCTGAGTACAACTGTACCATCCAGTCCTGCTATAACCATCCCCAATGCTAACACAGCCACCACAACCAGGGCAAGCTCAGTTGCTAGCGTTTGTTCCTCTGGAACTTCAGGCGCCAATGAAGACTCCATGTCTGATGGACTTCCATCACCACTAGAACGTGGTACCTTTGCTTTTGATATAATACCCAGCTTGATAAGTAGTGGCGCTGAAAAAAGCACACGTTCAAGAGCAAAGAGCTTCTTGAAGCGCATGGAAAGCTTGCGGCTACGCACTAGTAGCAATGCGGCCTCCAAGCGCAAGCAGAAGGTTGCAGTCGGGCAAGGGAGACTGGAGATCAGCGGGCCAGTGCTGAAGGAGGGTCTTGATGAAGACAAACTTCGGCGCCTCAACTGTGTGGACATCACAACTCTGGATCGCAATTCAAACCAAAACCGAAGCATCTCATATTCAACACAGACAAGCAGTGGGAGTGCCGGGAGTAGCCAATCAGAGGCCAGCAGTGGGAGTACTGTAAGTACACCCAGTCCGGTCTCAAGAGCACGTAGTCACAGCACGGCAGCTGGGTCCACCAAGAGGGGTGGGATGTACCTGGAAGGCTTTGACCCATTTAATTTTGTTGTTCTGAAACCTTCAGAAGACCAGGAGGAAAAACAGAACCACCAGAACCAGAATAAGCCCAGTAAAACTGCTGAGAATAACCGGCGCAACCGTCAGAGGTCAGATACTAGACGAATGGATGAAGAGGAGAATAGGGAAGAGGAAGGAGGTGTAATTTTCTTCTATTTGCCAGAAGGCCACAAGCCTGGCACTTTTCCGAAAGCACTTGCTGATGGGGGATCCTACCGTAGTGGTGATAACATAAGTCAGCGCCCACCACGGAGAGGCTCTGCTACCTCAATAGACAGTCGAATGAGTATCTATGATAATGTTCCTTTCTTAGAAATAGGAGATGAAGAGGATGAAGCAGAAGGAGAGCAAGAGCCAAAACTGGAGGATGTGCGAATAAGTGGCCTGCAGCAATTGGTCAATGCCTGGTCAGAAACAGGAACTGGGGAAGAGGATGAAGATGAAATGGAAGGGGATTCAGATTCAGCCCTTGATTCTGCATCTCCCTGTCCATCATCCCCACTGCAGAATCGCTTAGAAGAGACAGAGAATGGCAGTGATCAGGACAGCACTGGAAACCCGCTAATAGAAAGGGACGAAACACTCAGTGGACGTGAGAGAAGTGACTCTGGTGTGGGAGCATCACTTACACAAGCCAACAGGTAAAACTGTGGCACACACACAAACTCTAATAAGACACTGAGAGAGAGATAGAGATATGCCCAATGTTTTCTTATTACCCGTCCTGCCAAAACTGTTCCAGTTGTGATTAAGAGCTTTGGCAATGTTGTATGAAAAACAGTCATGCCAATAAGACACAGTAAATTAAGAGAGAGAATGAGAGCATGTCAGAACAACTCTCCTTACATAATCTGAGATACGTGTAGGATACGGAATCCCAGTGGAATGTAGCACAAGAATTCAAACTGCCCCCACCTGGTGATATAGGTCTTTTTATTAATCCCAGTTATCTGCAGCTGATTGTTTAGATTGTGTGCTTGTATGTATGTTTATATTGTGTGTGTTTGTATAATGTGTAATGTTTGTAAAAATGTGTATGTTATAGACCTCAAAAGCTGCGCTGGCCAAGTTTTCAGAGATCCCACAGGCCAAGTCTGTCGTCAACAGTGTTACAAGTTGGATGTCAGTCAGTTCTGCAGATGAACCTCCTTCAGAAGTACAGCCTGCTCAAACTTACCGCTCTACTGGAGAGATACACACCCACCAACAAGCATGGCTTCAGCTGGTGAGGACACATGAAAACATGCACAATTAAACTTACAGTTATACCAACCTTCTGAACAACTGTAAATAGGCACATCTTGATTATCTATCTATCTATCTATCTATCTATCTATCTATCTATCTATCTATCTATCTATCTATCTATCTATCTATCTATCTATCTAGTTTTCAATACGTTTCAGGGTCTAGGCTATTCAAATACAGGCAGACCTCTTTCACACAGAGCCTTTTCTGTGGTGCATTTTTCCACTTGCCCCTTTTTCCCCTCTCCCCTTCTCTCCCTTGGGGGCTGGCTACAGTGCGTTCATAATTTATCCAGTCCCCTTCATGTTTTTGTTGCAGTCTTATGCTAAAATGCTTTAAATAATTTTTTTTTCACGTCAATCTATGTGTGTAATGACAAAGCAAAAAACTGATTTTTGACAACTTCGCATATTAATTTAAAAGGAAAAACTGTAATATCACATTGGTATAAGTGATCAACCCTTAACTCAGTACTTAGTTAAAGCACCTTTGGCAGCTATTAAAGCCTCAAGTCCTTTTGGTATGATGTGACAAGCTTTGCACACCTGGATTTGGGGATTTTCTGCCATTCTTCTCTGAAGATCCTCTCAAGCTCTGTCAAGTTGGATGGGTTCCATTGGTTGTGTGCTTGGCTGTGTGCTTAGGGTCATTGTCCTGTTGGAAAGTGAACCTTTGGCTCAGTCTGAGGTCCTTAGCGAGCTGGACCAGGTTTCAATTAAGGATATCTTTGTATTTTGCTGTGTTCAGCTTTCCTTCAACCCTGACCTTTCCCCCAGTACCTGCTGCTGAAAAACACCCCCACAGCATGATGCTACCACCACCATGCTTCACCGTTTGGATGGTAATGTGCAAGTGATGAGTGGTGCCTGGTTTACTCTAGACATGACGCTTGGAATTGAGGCCAAACAGTTCAATCTTCGTTTAATCAAAACAGAGAATCTTGTTTCTCCCAGTCTGAGAGTCCTTTAGGTGCTTTTTTATGTGTCTTGCTCTGAGTAGAGTCTTCCGTCTGGCCACTCTGCCATAAAGCCCAGATCGGTGGAGTGTTGCAGTGATGGTTGCACTTCTGCAAGTTTCTCCCATCTCCACACATGATCTTTGGAGCTCAATCGAGTTCTTGGTCACCTCTCTTACCAAGGAACTTCTCCCCCAATTGCTCAGTTTGGCTAGGCAGACAGCTCTAGGAAGAGGCCTGGTTGTTCCAAATGTCTTCCATTTAAGAATTATGGAGGCCACTGTGCTCTTGGGAAACTTTAATGCAGCCAAATGTTTTTGTATTCTTCCCCAGATCTGTGCCTCCACCCAATTCTGTCTCTGAGCTCTGCAGGCAGTTCCTTTGACCTCATGGCTTGGTTTTTGCTCTGATATAAATTTGCAGCTGTGAAAACTTATATAGAGAGGTGTGTGTCTTTCGATATCATGTCTAATCAATGTAATTTGCCACAGGCGGACTCCAATCAATGTGTAGAAACATCTGAAAGATGATCCAGAGAAATCGGATGCACCTGAGCTAAATTTCAAGTGTCATAACAAAGGGTCTGAATACTTATGTCAATGATATATATATATATATATATATATATATATATATATATATATATATATATATATATATATATATATATTATTATTATTATTTTATTTATTTTATTTTTTTTAAATTTGCAAAGTTATCAAAAATCAGTTTTTGCTTTGTCATTATGGGGTATGAAGTGTACATTGATGTGAAAATTGTTAGCATAAGGCTGCAACAACTAAATGTAAAAAAAATGAATGAGTCTGAATACTTTATGAATGCACTGTATGTCAGACCTTTACAACACAAAGCTGTTGTGTGACTTTGCAGTCCAATGAATTTCCTTGTTTTGTGTGTGTGTGTGTGTGTGTGTGTGTGTGTGTGTGTGTGTGTGTGTGCATGCGTGCGTGCATGCGTAAGTATGTGTGCGTGTGTGTATGTGTGTGTGTGTGTGTGTGTGTGTGTGTGTGTTTTCACGCATCTGCACATCCCCACATGTAGACCAGAGATTTTAATATGTGTGCTTATGAAACCAATATAATTATAATAATCATCATTAAAAAATAAGCCTAATAAAATTATCTTGCGTTCCCAAATAATGTTGCCAAATGTGTGTTCTTTGTTGTAATACAGTTAACGCTGCTTAAAAAAAAGAAAATAGAACAAAATTTTAGGTTCAAGGTGAACGTGTCTTGTATATCTTTATGATTTAATCACTTCCGTCTTTGTTTCTTTAATACAAAGATACCTTTATATATTACTGAACCTGCAGAGTTGCATTCACAATGTGTTAGAGCGAACTGCTCCGTGAAAATAAAGTGAAACTCACAGCACCTCATGAGATGATTGGAGATCATTTGCAGCATTCTCATTGATTATATTATTCTTCCAAACAGTTTTCAGTTGAATGAAATAGAGAAAAAGGAGTGATAACCTTTACATGCACTGGTTCCACGAGACAGGGTCCCGTTGCATGCCTCTGAACAAACAGCGGATCCGACACGAGCACTGATGGCTTTTCTTTTGTCTGTTCTTAAAAATATAATAAAGTGTGTTTCTTCAAGCGCGTCTTTTTGACTAACAGTATTTCTTGTCATGTGTCACTCCGAGACGTCTTAAAGGTCACCCACCTGAAATAAATTTGGAGAGGAGCTCGCAAACTGGATTGTGTCTCATCGCATTTGGTGTGTCGGGTGCTATTTCACACACTAGGTGCACATAAAAAATAAAGAACATTCATAAAATCCCTCCTAGAAAATGCTCTTAACCGCTAAGATCAATAATTATTGGGAAAGGAGGCTCAGAAGTGCTTTCATTGCACCCGTGAATAGAAGAGCTCACTGTGCACACATAAAATCAGATGGGCATTGGCAGCTTTTCTTTCATCTGTTCTTCAAAATATAATCACGTTTCATCAAACACATTTTTGTGTCTCTCCAAGAAGTCTTACTGGTCACCTTCCACAGTGGCTGGTACATCAGCAAAATAAACCACATGAAAAATTTGCATTTGGTGGGTGTTCATTTCAAACCTTGTTCACCAGGAGTAGGCTGTTCGAAAAATTCGGATGAACGGAAATCAAAACAGTGTCATTGCAATCGCACCACACACGGCTGGAAAATGATCTCTAGAAAGTTTTAAATGATCATGTGTTGGTGAATGTTGAGACAACCGGCGAGCCGCTTGATTTTTAACAAAGCCACTTGTGGCTCGTGAGCAACTGGTTCCCGACCCTCGCTCTAGTCAGTGAAATAAATACTTTTTAAATGAAAGCTATTTCCTCTTATATAATTATCTCTTTATTTAGAACTTGGCAAACAAACCTTACCATAATACTCAACTACACATTATGCCACATTTCAGTCTGATATGTTGTTGACCAGTATTCCTATAAACTTTCCTCAAGAAACTGAAGATCTTTTCAAAGCAAAGTAACAAAATATTAAGTAATTTTAGTAAAACAAAATACACAACGAAAATAACACGTCTTGCAGAAAATAAAATGTAAATGTATTTATAAACACTGCTGGCAAAAAATAAATAAATGAAAAAGACAGAATTAATGCAGAGCGCATCTTTTGGATTTCAATATATACATTTTAAAGTGTTAAAACAGATTTTACCTCAAAGCTTTTGTGAACCAGATGTCGCACCTGTTTTAATAACAAGCTCCCCTTCATTTTCTTATCCTTTCTTTTGATCACATCAGCAAAAATGTATCAAATGATGGAGACGTACAGACTTTGCCCGAATCTGCATAATTCCTTTAGTGAATCTGCCGTTAAATCAGCGCGTGCACTTAACTGACGAATTCTTTCTCAGTTTCACGTGAAATGTGCCCTCTGATAGATACGGTCACGCTGCACACATGGATATTTACATATCGTGATATACACAATATAGCAAAACCTCTGTCGAATGACACTTTATATCGTTTCCACGATATATATCGTCATATCAACCAGCCCTACTTCAAGCTATTGCCCACTGTCTGTGTGTTTATCTATCTTTTCCTATAAAGGTGGAAACAGCTTTTAGTGGCCCATCAGCTTTCCTGTTTAGTACCCAATGACCTACACACATATACACTTGTAGACAAGCATCCTGTCAACACATGGTTCTCAAAAGTACCCATTTCTGCCTCTCAATACCTATTTAATATTGAACAGCTCACGCTGCAAGACCTTGGAAATAACCAGAGCTATCGTTGCTATTTATTTTCGGACTCTTTGCTCCCTATGACTTGAGTGAATAGAATTGAGAATGGAAAAGCATTAAATTAGTGGTTTGAATACACTGAATGTATTCTGTGAGTAGAGCTCTGTGGATTTGGATGTTCTTAATACACTTAGGATTCAGTGAAATTGTCTACATTGGATCTGACACGAAAACCCACATTGCTGCATTGTTTTTGCGTAAGAAAACTGCCACATTACCAATCCACATGAGGCTCTTTATTCTGTGTATCAGAGGGACTGATAAGAGATAATTAATTGTTCTGTTATTCAAACAAGGGTATTTATAAAAATATGTTTTTGTTTGTGTGTATGATAGGGTTGTTCCCAAGTTCATGAAGCGGATCAAGGTACGAGACTACAAGGAAAGGAGCGTGTTTGGAGTTCCACTGCAGGTCATAGTTCAGAGGAGTGGGCAGCCTCTGCCTCAGAGTATACAGCAAGCCATGCGTTACCTACGGAGCCAATGCCTCGACCAGGTGAGAGATGATGAACACACAGAAAATACCTGCAAGTACCCACATGTCAAAACATGTACTTCAAAGCTTATAGAAATATGCACAAACATGTCTTAATGTACTTAAATGGATTGTTCACCCAATAATGAAAATATCATGATTTTGTCATGATTTACTCATGACTTTCTTTCTTCCGTAGAACACAAAAGCCGATGTTAAGCAGAATGTTTGGGAGCCTCAGTCAACGTTCACTTTCATTGCATCTTTTTTCCAAACCATGAAAGTAATTGGTGATGGAGGCTTTCAGTCTCTAACATTCTGCCTTTTGTGTACTGTGGAAGAAAGTCATATGGGTTTGGAACCATATGAGGGTGAGTAAATGATGAACTAAACTTTTTAACTTTGGAGTATTGTGTGATACAGTCAGATCTGCATAGAAAAGTAAAAGACTGGTTATTAGTTAGTGGAAAAACTGTTCTTTAGAGGGAAAACATAACCTAGTAAAAATATCCCTATTTGAACAGCTGTTTAGTTGCACATTACCTATTGTGTCATTATTAGTAGCAGGACCCAAATTCAAACACAGAACATCTGTTGTTTTATCACCACATGCATACCTGAGTTCAACATTCCCTGTGCATGCACATTGCAATTTACATGTAGCAAAATAACCGCAAAAGGCCTGAATGTCTTTCCTGTTTGTATGTGTCCTCTAGTTACATATTACCACACTTACACACATGGTTGACATTCCATTCCAAGAGTGTTTATGAGAGAGCAAATGATCTATGGACTATAGATGAATACTCTCTCTCGGTTGTCAAATGGAAATACTACTTGACAAATTACGTAATGGCTACAATTTTAGACATAACAGTTACTATTTTGTGACTATGTTATGTAAAGAGTGGTAGGGAGTTTTCCTAGAGATGCCTTTTAGACATCTTTTCCTGTGTTTGGAAAACTCACGGTCACATAGGTGATCCATCTATTTAGCTGTCAGTTTGAAAAAGAGAGAGTGCAAAGGAATAAATCACTTCCTGAAATGACGGGAAATATTTCCAAAAAAAGAAATGGAACAATTTAAGACATTGGTACATTGTGCGGTTGACCTGCAACTTAAATGTAATGAGTGGTTTTACTATTTGTAATGTAGGAGTTAATTTCCATCATAGTTTAATATATACAAAAGTTTGTTCCAGTCCTCGAATCTGATTGGATGAGAGACATTCTATGAGAACTGATGGTTTCACAACATCAGCACTCCGAAGCTTCACTGTGTGTATCACACCGCTTCTGTTTGTGCCGTTCTAAACTAAAGTGTAAGAGCAGTGCATATGTGTTAAGAGCTATATGATTTACATTAAATTTTTTTGACATTACATATTTTAGCCAGCAGGTGGTGGCAAAAGGCAGTTAGGTGACGTGAAGCGAGTCAGCGTCAGTCAGTGTTTTCATTCATCAACACTACATGATCGCTCGTATTACTCACATGCTCCATCTCTCTCTCTCTCTCTCTCTCTCTCTCTCTCACACACACACACACACACACACACACACACACACACACACACACACTCACTCACTCACTCACTCACTCACACACATCCTTTCTTCTCCAATAACTTGTTAGAAAGAGCCCAAGCAATGATATTAGTTCTAAAGTGACATTTTTAATTACTAGGCTTAGATGCATCATTTGGTTTGAACTAGCAACGGCAGATTCTGATCCGTAGTTCCATGCACAAATGCATATTTTATGACCTTACGTTAAAATGTACTTAATTTAACTGTTTTATATAAGCAATATCACACTCGCAATTGTGCTATATGGCTCTAAATCAGCACTGCTGTGATTACCAAAGGCCGCATCACTGCAGTGCTGATACCTGTGATATTGCTTAAATACGTAAGTGGCTAACCAACTTTTTTTTTTTATAGGTTGGGCTCTTCAGGAAATCTGGAGTGAAATCACGCATCCAAGCCCTTCGCCAAATGAATGAATCATGCGGCGCTGGTGGGGGTGGTGTTAACTACGAGGTCCAATCAGCTTATGACGTGGCTGACATGCTAAAGCAGTATTTCCGAGATCTTCCAGAACCTCTGCTTACCAGCAAGCTGTCTGATACCTTTCTGCAGATATATCAATGTAAGAACATGCACACAATTTTTACACGCATGCACTTTTTATATGCTTTGTTGAAGACCACACACTTGCACTGACAGATGCCAGCACAAACTGTGCACGCAAACACTGATATCTTGACTTTTGAAACAAGAACACACAGATTCAGCTCACATCTAAAAAGAACAAGGCTTTTTCCAGAGGGCAACTACACAAAAAGCTGTAAATGCTTGTTCTTGGATGCATGAATCATTTTGAAAGGGCAAAGAAATCTAAACAAATTCAAGAAATAGCTGTCAAATGACATTTTGGCACCAATAAATCAGTATGTGAATCAGAGCCAGCAACAAGCTGTAACTCAAAAGCAGCTTTGTGTGTAGGTACCACAGCTATTTCACACCACACAAACATATAGTGCATAAACACTGTGTGTGTGTGTGTGTGTGTGTGTGTTCACCTCAATCTAAATCATCAGTATCTTGGAAATCAGTATCAAAATAAAATTTATGCTCATGAGATTTCTTCTGTTTTGGAAGAATTTAATTTATTTAAATCGAAAGTGTTTTCAATTTATCAATGTTCCATGCAGTCATTTAGGATTTGAAAAGAAAATGAAGTAGAATATGATTTAACAGACAACTGTAATGTGATTCCTGAGGTTTTTTGGCCATGTGACGGAAATTCACAGTAATTCTTTCATTATTCCAACAGAACGTGATGTTATATTAATATTGTAACATTGTAATAAATTGTTATTACTCGGACATGCCAACATATATTTTAGAGCTAAAAATTAGATTTCTTGTACTGCACATTAATTTATATATAATGTGAATTTATTGACTAAAACTCAAAGCATCATTATATCTCCTGTCTCTGAGGAACATATTGCCTGACTAAAAGTCTGTTACCACAACCAAAATTACGAAGAAAACAACAAGTATGTCCTCCCATGGACTATAGCTGACCTCAACTGCATAGGAGGTCCCGGCATTCCACACAGACAAATAGGGTCTGTGTGTGCCTGTTTTGTGTGTGTGTGTATGTGTATGTGTTCATTCAGGGTCTTTCATATTCATCATATCATCCATACACACATACTTGCATACATGACATTTAATTCAAATCAATACATTCTTTACCGTTTAAAAGAGGCTTGGTGAGATCATAGTGGTTTATATGAGTAATTCCTACATTTGCTTGCCCCTTCCTTTCTTCTCTAAAAACATGACTTCATATAAATAGTGTTGTGAATGTACTTATCTTTCATCTCGTAAATATTAGAGAAAGCAGTAGCTAAGCAACTGTTGGAAATATTGAAGGATAGCAATATTTTTGAGAAATTTCAGTCAGGTTTTAGAGAAAACACAGTAGAGAAACTGCTTAGGTTTGGCTTAATGATAGTGGAAGATGCTGAAAAGTGCTCCATTTTATTGTTGCTTGATATAACTGCAGCGTTTGATACAGTTGATCATGATTCATTGAAGAGATGGTGGGAATATGTTTCCTATTTGTCGAATAGTTGGACATTTTAAGTGTATGTTGGTGATGAGATGTCCTCCTCTTCAACAATACATTGTGGTAATCCCAATTTAGTTTTCTTTATATACTGTATTTTGCCGCTTGGTTTTGTGATTCGAAAATACAACATACATTTTCAATGCTATGCAGATGACCTACAGTTATATATGTTAGTGAATCACAAAGAGACTTGTTTTTATCAGTTATGGAACATTTCCAAGGTGAGATATGTTTTGAGTTTTAGGGATACAGATAAGCTTATACATGCTTGTATTTCGTCTTGCCTTGATTAATGTATTGCCCTTTTTTCATCTTTAAATCAATGCACTTTAGCACGGCTATACATTCAGTGCAGAATGTCGCAGCTAGACTTTTGACACAAATGAGGACTTTTAATCATATTACTCCTGTTTTCCCTTCTTTGCATTGATTACCAATTCATTTTTGGGTTGATTTTGAATTGCATTACATGGTTTAAACTTTTAAGACCTTACAAAAACAGTTAGATCTTCTTGTTGTGAACTGCTGGCTGTTCCGAGATCCAGATACAAAACTAAAGGTGTTAGAGATTTTGTAAAGAAGGCCCCACAATTATGGAACAGCCTGCCCTGGGATATTAGCTGACTATCTGCTGAATCTGTGTCAGTTTAAAAACTAATTTCAATAGACTTGCTTTTACTACTTTGTGAATTAACATTTTACTTAGTGTGTTTTGATTTTATGTTTTGTGAAGCACTTTATGCTAAATTGCTAAAATATGCTTTACAAATAAAGTTATTATTATTATTATTATTATTATTATTACTTAATACACCCTTGTCACTTACAAACTACTGTAGGTAATATAATGGGTTTTTGGACATGTACCATTGTATTCTTTATAGTAGATGGATTATCATTCAGGTATATTGCAAAGTACTATAGTATTTCCATCTAATAGCATCATTGCCCTATTTATCAATGCCGCTGTACCACCACAGTTTCTGTATGGATCCTCTTTCTGCATACAGACTATTTTGAGCGAACAACTGAAACATCACTGTCTTTCTCAGATGTTCCCAAAGAGCAGCGTCTGCAGGCGGTGAGGGCCGCTATTTTGCTGTTACCCGATGAGAACCGTGAGGCCCTGCAGACTCTGCTGTGCTTCCTTAGCGATGTAACGGCCAGTGTGGATGAGAACCAGATGACCTGTACCAACCTGGCTGTGTGTCTGGCTCCATCTCTCTTCCACCTCAACACAGTGCGGAGAGAGAGCTCCTCACCCAGGTGTGTGTGCACGCTATTGAATCATCTGTTAACACACTTCACATAGATCCTCTCATCTACTTAATTGCAAACTGCTTGGGGTGCTATCATAATTGGAATGCAACTACTTCAAAACCTTAAACCATGCAATTATACTCTATCACGGTTGAATAACAACCCTATCAAAACAGGAAAGCAGGCAGGCGTAAGGGCAAAAGGAAAGGGTAGGTGAAAGAATAGAGAAAGGGAGAGGACTGACTTACATAAGGCTTTGAAATCCAGCTGCAATTGAAAATTCTTTAGATTTAAATCGTCACATCAAGATTAGTTTATACTGCAAAAAAAAAACACACACACATTTCTTAATCAGTTACTTTGTCAAGTTTTAAACAACCTTTAAATCAGATACATTTACATGAGAATAAAAACTACATAAAGGGATAGTTCACCCAAAAATAAAAATGATGTCATTGTTTACTCAGCATTATGTTGTTCCAAACCTGTATGACTTTCTTTCCTCCGTGGAACACAAAAGGAAACGTTAGGCAGAATGTTAGTGACTGACATCCTCAGTTCATGGTAGCTGTTATTCTGCCTAACATATCCTGGTGTGTTCCACGGAAGAAAAAGTTAATATGGTTTAGGAACAATATGATGCTAAATGATGACAAATGATGATATTTTGGGGTAAATTATCCGTTTAAGACTAGTTTTCTGAAAATATATCTTTATCTTTCAGAATATTTTTTGTTTGATTTAACTATACACACAATTTAATGAGGTTTATGCTTAAAAAAAACTAAAAAACAACATAATACCAAAATGCCATTATTTTAAGAACAATAGGGTTAATTCAATATATATTTTCTGAAAGCAATTCTTTACAATTGTGTTTTAAAGATGTTTAGATGTTTTTTTTTTTACTACTGAAAACAGTTTTTGTGCTCAGTACTTTAGTCCTTGCATCAAACATAATATTTTACTCTCTATTTTTTCTCTCTAATGAACATTCTTTCATGTGTTTACCTTATCGCAGGGTTATGAACAGAAAGAACACCCTGGGGAAACCAGACCAAAGGGACTTAAACGAGAACCTGGCAGCCACACATGGCCTGGCGCACATGATACAGGAGTGCCGAAAACTCTTCCTGGTGAGTAGACCACAACATGTCTTCACTTGACGCTGTTTGTGCATTTATATAACTCCCAATGTAAACACACAAACATTTCACTTCTATTTAACAAAACAGACCATACCTAAATCTCTCACGCACATCAACGTTATCAAAACCGAGACAGTAAGAGTTTAAAGCTGCGGTCTTATCACTCCACACCAGATGTCTCGCTCTATCATATGCACAGGAGCATAGGCTCTCAGCTCAGGTACAAAGACAAACGCACGTCGGTTTCACATGTGCATACACTTTCACTCCAACACATCAGCGTGTCTGGACAAAGGTTACATTATGCGTTCTGTCACCATCCTAATTGCCCATGCAAACAAACATAAACATGCATACACAGGACCAGGATTAGTTCATGGGTTTTACAGATGCCTTGTCATGCAGTTTGGTGCTATATGTGCTCCATACAATTTTTGAGTGGCAAAGTCATGTTTGAGCTAGGAAGGAATGTTATAGCAAACTCCTGTGGTAAACATGTGGCAAATATTGTCATAAATGAACTGCAAGCTCATATTTTCACATGCAAATTCGCATTTGTAATAAACCTTTGGTGAGCAGGACTGCATTCTAATTCCATTGTGTGCTGCAAACTGCACGTTTGCCACAAATAAACTGTTTTTTAGGGTGTAAACACACATAGGAACACACATACTGTTCTAGTACCTCTTCTGGGGTATGAATGGAAATTCTTAACTGGATAAGAATAAAATATTGAAAGTCAACATAAATTAAATTATTCATCTTACTCAAAGGAAGGTTGACAAAGCAGCATTGTGTTGTAAAAATGTTCACCTACACACATGCACACAAACTCACTCTTAGTGTTATATCATATGCCCCAGCTTTTCCTGAGCGGATCCTTTATTAGATTTAGCTAATTATGTGGAGCCATTACCTTAAATAATAACTCAATCTCTTGCTGTTAGCAACAATTATTTCTTCTTAATAGACTATTTATAGAGAGTGAATAATTCACAATGAGGAACGGATAAAGGTCTTCCATCCCAGATCTGATGAGGAAGGTCTGGTCCCACTGTATCCATCAGACTAATGCTATTTGCTGAACACAGATAACAAATTTATCTGGTCTAACACTGGAAAGAGACAAGCACCATGACATGATAAACATCGTCAGTCAGGCAGGAAAAGGAGAGAGAGCAGAACAGGACATGTACAAAAACACTAACAGTGGATAAGGACAGGTCACACACACAGACACACACACACACACACACACACACACACTCATATACACGCACACACAGGATGAGCCACTTCCAGTTGGGAATGAATCACCCTTGTCCCTTCCCTTACTAGTAATTTCACTTATACTTAAGCCGAGAGCAGTTTCACCATTTGTTCTGATTTAGTATAATTAGTGTAAATCATCCACTATTTATTGCAGTCTTTTCTATTGTAAGAGCTTGACAAATCTAGTGCACCAGAACCAAATTACCATGATTTGTCATGGGTAATGTAATGTGGAGCTCCTATAATGTGCACTCATTGCTGGCTGTTCCCTTAGGATGAGTTGAGCTTATTTATGCTAATGTTAATGTGCTTATATACATGTTATGAACTAGTCTCTTTAATAACTGTTTGCTCCTTAATTAATTTGTAATAGCTCCCTGCTGACAAAACAGCATATGTTGTGTTTTCAATGTTGGGTCCCAATGTGAGATGCTGGTCTACCAGCCAGACCACCATCAAACCATTATAAACCTGTCTAGACAAGGAATTTACACTGGTCTAAGCTGTTTTTTTCTGTGGGGCTACCATTGTGCTCTGGTCTCCCTGTCCAAGTTCTGTTGGTCTACAAGCCTGCCCAGCAATAACCAATGGAAATTCATACTGATCCTAGCTGATGCCATTTCTGCTGAGCTGCCATTGAAAATTGTTCTGTAATACTTTTGGGGATAATTTATTTTATTTATTGCTATCTTTTTTCTTTCAGATTCCGGAGGAGATGTCAAGCTGTAGAAACTCTTACATGGAGCAGGGCTTGAGTCCAATGCGGATGGAAGGGTTGACGAAAGACTGCGGTTCTCGTAGCTACCAGAATCTGCTCAAAGATAGTCTAGATGCCCTGCTGAAAGATGCCAAGGACAAGTTCAAGGGTTACGACAGCTGCTCGACTCCTGAAAATGCTGAACTTGCATATAAGAAGGTGAGGTATTTGTACATGTACACCACTCTTCTCCAGTAACTCAGACACTTCCCATTTTTTCCATTTCATGTTCATTCTCTCTTCCTTCCTGTGATGATTTGTTCTTTCTCTCTCACTTGTACTGGAAAAGTCATGTCTTTTTGTCACTACATTACTTTTTCTTTCCTCTCGAGTTGTTTTGTGTGAAAGTGGCCAGTTACATGTCTTTCCCAGCTCTGCTTTGTCCTACAGACCACCATGACAGCAGTTTGTCGGCTGTTCTAGCAATGCCCACCCACAACTACACTTGTACATAGCATAATACACTACGCCCCATTTCCTTGTACTTGGAAACAAATACTTCTGAGCTACCCATGGAGAACTTCACAGATCTTTGCTTGAAATCATGTTTACAACTGCAGTAGTATCATGTTGACAATAATGCACATAAGTACTGAGATTATTGTGCTAGAAATGATAATGATTGTAGCATCATCTCCTCTCATGGTAGGTTCAGGACGGATCATCTCTACGGCAGTGGAAAGTGTGTGTAGAGGTGCCTGCGTCGGCAGAGGAAGTCTTGCAGCGTATCCTTCGAGAGCAGGAACGCTGGGATGAGGACCTGATAGATTGCAGGGTTGTGGAGACACTGGAGCATAATGTGGAAGTCTATCAGTACGTCAGGAACTCTATGGCACCCCATCCACCCAGAGACCATGTAGTGCTCAGGTGAATAGAAACACACATGCCCGTCTTCATACTGATGAATTATGCAGGTTCTTAAGCCACAACTTTAATTTCAGAAGCTTCCTTTTGTGTTCATGGGCCTTAAATGTCAAAATCCTAAGAGTGTGTTCTTGTGTTGTGCTTTAGATCATGGGTAACGGACTTGCCTAAAGGAGTGTGTGCTTTGGTGTGCATGTCGGTGGATCATGAGAGTGCAGCAGTGTTGGGCATTCGTGCTAATGTTCTGACCTCTCGCTATTACGTTGAACCTTGTGGACCTAACAAGAGTCGACTCACGCACAGCTCAAGAATAGACTGCAGGTAAGAGCTGCACATTAATCTCAGGATCTGCCACAGATGTATTTTTTTTATTGCACTTTGTATGTAATTTATGTATTACTCGATGACAAATATATATTTGTGTAAAAATAAATGCAATTATTTTTATTTTCATTAAATATAAATAACTAGAGCTCTCAGAAATAACACATTAATGCATGCTATTAATTTAAAAGTTTAACATGTTAATTTTTACTCTAATCAAGATTGCTGTTAATATAATATAAACCACTATTAACACTTGTTGTGAGGGCGGAACCTTTGAAATGTGACACAAGAGCGCTTCACTGTCAGTGATAAAATGGAAAAATGACCTTAAAGCTCTATTTGATATACAAAAAAACCCCAGATGGGACCTATGTAAGGCACATTTTAACTACCATAGAAGCACGTCAAGTCTTAACTACCACTGAAATGCATAATGAGATGTTTTTGTCTGCAAGCGTTGCGATCAAAGCTGCGTTTTTAAGTTTTACGATCTGATACAAATCATGAATGCAGCTTCATAATTGCTGTCGAAAAAAGTGCATAGCCACGGACTACTGGCAGATTAATATTGTGTAGGATGAAAGTTTACGAGATTTAATGACCATTGCAATGAATATGCAACCTATGGGGAGACTAGTTCTTTCAATAAGTTGCACTCCCACTTAGACTTTGGGAAACGTTTAATGTTACCTAAAGTGGTGCTATTTTTATACTGTGGAAGGCTATGTTTGGAAAATGTAAAAAATAGCATTATATTGTTACATATTGTTTTGTTTTCTTAAGATGGACATAAATGCATTTTGACAGGAAAAGAAGTATATATGGTGTAATGTTTAAATGTTTATTTTTTTATTTGTAATTCAATTCAATATTTTAAATATTTACATATAATACATTTAAATATAAATTATATAACTCATAATTTTTGTTTTTGTTTTAGGGGTCGATGCCCTGAATGGTACAATAAGCTGTATGGACACCTGTGTGCTTCTGAGGTGGTGCGGATACGAGACTCCTTTACCTGCCTGGAAAAATAAACACGCACACACCTAGAGTGTGCTTTGACCGTTAATTTTTCTTCTCAACAAACTTTTATGGTTAAGCGGAAGATTTTATACTCTCGCATCAACATACGGTCTGAGCGCTTTTAATGATATGGACAGAAAGTGACTACCTAAACCTACAAGCTACAAAAGTCAAAGGTCTTGCCATTTTTATTGGCATGGCAATACATCAAATGACAAGCCTGAAAAACTAGAAAGGGCATGCCTGCTGCTATGACATCATCATTGACATTGCAATGTTTGACCTTGTTACTGATTATGTCGTAGTGTGACAACATGACACCGGAGGTGCTATTGCTTCTGAGAAGCTTATATGTGTATTTGTGAATGACTATGTGAACGGGAACATGTGTTTGATATTATAAGTTACATGTAGTAAGTATGACACGTTTTGTGCGCACAGTATGTATGATTCGTGACGTATGCATGAATTATTGACAATTGAGACATATTCCATGCACTGGCATCCTGCTGCAATATAGTGTTACCTATTCTGTTTGTGTGTGTGTGTGTGTGTTACTTTTACACAGTTATATAAGTGTCTGCAAAGCTGTGTACAGTGCTTTAGTTATGTTATGTCTGAGTGAATGGCCAGATGGATGGATGGACAAACAGATGTTTGTCTACACTAAGAACAGGTGGTGGTGGCTGGAACACCTATGAAAGAATGACAGGAAGTGTTTGATAGAGGAAAAGACTAGTGCATGTAGGCAACAGCACCTAAACCAAAGCAGAGACCAATACAACAATGGACCAATTCTTCAATATTTAGAGTAAAATAGAAGAGTCAGCTCCAAGACTCCAAAACATAATGTAAATGTGATTTTCTCACAGAGGCCTGTGATTGGATGAAATGTCGACCAATCAAATTCTTTAGAACTTAAGGACTAGTCAAGGAGCTCATCCAAGGAGCTCATCCATTTTTATATCTCAATCTGTGAAAGGTGTGAGTTCTGAAAAACTCAAAGGACAGGAAAAGAATTCAGGAGCGTTTTGTTTAGGTTGAATGTAACATGTTTGACTTTAGGAAATCGAAGTGAAAAAAGGCTACCATTGGCAGCAATTTTGTCTGATCAGAAGATGGTTGAGAATGTATGAGTAATGAGTTTGTGTTTGTATGTCAGTGTTAACCAGAAATGAAGTAAAAGTCTAAAATAATAACAAAGTTAGCATATACACATAACTACACCCAGGGTTATAGCCACACAGCAGAACAGAGTAGGAATGCTGTGATCATCAAACAGATTTCCTTGACTTACAAATGAGGAACATAGCAAGCAATTTGTCAAATAAAAGTCAGCAATATCTGCAGTATTACACTGCCAAGTTCTCAAAGTGGCTGGAATAGTATAGAAGCTAGTGTAGAAGAAAGAGACAGACCAGATTTAATCATGTTGACAAACATGATGGTTTATTTGAGCCCAGCACTCCTATTATGACATGCTGCTTGACTGGGCCCTGGGTTTGATGTCCATACTAGATTTACTACTACTTACCGTGCCTGTACACAGCGGTCTGTATCATAAACGTGTGTAAGTTAAGTGTATGCTGCCAAATGGAGAATAACGCATGACAATGACAGTTAATTTAAAATTCCCTGTATTTATATCACTCATATTGTGTTTTGTATGTATCTTATTTTATTGTAAATGTTACACTAAGTTACAGAATTGAGAAAGCTGTTTATCTTTTTTATTAATGCTATATCTGTACAGATTAATCATGGTCAAAATGCACTATTAAATGTATTAAAAAATATTAATGGCTCTTTGTTTATAGTTACTTTGAGTTTTACAACTAGGGGTGTTATTGATTAATCAACAATTGATTCTTTGTCATAAATAATTGTATTAATTATACTATCAACTGTTTGTTAATCAATTTCTGCACAAATGTGTTTAGTATTACAGTGGCAAGAAAAAGTATGTGAACACTTTAGAATAACTTGGTTTTCTGCATTAATTGGTCGTAAAATGTGTTCTCATCTTCATCAACATCACAAGTATAGACATTTACATTTATTCATTTGGCAGATGCTTTTACCCAAAGCGACTTACAGAGCCCTTATTACAGGGACAAACCCCCCAGAGCAACCTGGAGTTAAGTGCCTTGCTCAAGGACACAATGGTGGTGGCTTTGGGGATCGAACCAGCGACCTTCTGATTAACAGTTAAGTGCTTTAGCCCACTGCAAACACAGACAAACACAATGTGCATAAGCTAACAACACAAAGAATTATAATATTTAATATAATTACTGAACACATACCATTAATCTTTCACAGTGTTGTGGAAAAAGTAACTGAACCCTTGTGGTCGATCCTCCTCAACCAAGCATTTCCGGTAGCTGCGGATTAGATCTGCACAACGTTCAGAAGGAATTTTGGACCATTCTTCCTTACAGAACTGCTTCAGCTCAGCCAAATTTTAGGATGTCTGGTGGTAACGGCTCTCTAGGTCATTCCAAAGCATCTCTTTTGGGTTAAGGGCTGGTCTCTGACTGGGCCACACCAAAAGATGGATTTTCTTTTTTTGAAGCCATTCTGTAGTGGATTTACTTTGATGTTTAGGGTTATTGTCCTGCTGCATCAACCAACTTCTACTGAGCTTCTGCTGGTGCATATCCACCCTGATAGTATCATGTAGGATATCTTGATAAACTTGGAAATGTGTTTTTCCCTTGATGATGGCAAGCGGTCCAGGCCCCGAAGCAGCCCCAAATCATGATGATCCCTCCACAGTACTTTACAGTTGTGATTATGTTTTCATGTCGGTATGCAGTGCCTACACCCTATGTAGTGCTGCGTGTTCTTCCCAAACAGTTCAACCGTAGTTTCATCAGTCCACAAAACATTTTCCCAGTAACATTGTGGAGTGTCAAGGTGGTCTTTGGCAAACGTTAAGCATGCAGCAATGTTTTTGTTGGAAAGCAGCTGCTTCCTCCATGGTGTCCTGACATGCTTTCTGTACAGGAGACTCGTGAACAGAGATGTTAACCAGTTCCAATGATTCCTTAAAGTCTTTAGTGGTCACTCTATGGTTCTTTTTTAAGAATTAAAAAATTATATTGAGCATTGAGCCACTTCTAGGGAGAGTAGCCACAGTACTAAATTGTCTCCATTTATAGACAATTTGTCTAACTGTGGACAGATAAATATTTAAACTCTTCGATATAACTTTGTAACCCTTTCCAGCTTTATGCAAAGCAACAATTCTTGATTGTAGGTCTTCTGAGATCTCTTTTTTGCGAGGCATGGTCCACGTCAGCAGATGCTTCTTGTAAAAAGCTAAATAAAAATATTTGAGTGCTTTTTACAAGTCAAAGTAGCTCTAACCCACACATCCAATATCGTTTCATTAACTGGATGCCCGGTTTGCCTTCTCCAGACGCTAATTAACTTTTGTTGACATCATTAGCCTTGGAGTTTACATACTTTTTCCAACTTACACTGTTAATGTTGGAATGATGTTTTCAATATGTACAAGAACAATACAATAATTTGTGTGTTATTAGTTAAGACATATTTTGTTTGTTCATTATTGTAACTTAGATGAAGATCAAACCAATAAAGACAAATTTATACACAAAGGCAGGTAATTCCAAAGGGTTCACAAATATATATTTCAGTCTATACTTAATATGTACACATTTCAACTATATGACGAATTTCCATCAAACTGAACTGAGTCATCTTTAAAAAGTGAACATCATGAATTCAGAATAAATTTGATTTCTAATCATTATTTTAAACAATATAACTTGGAAAAGCAACTACATTTGCTTTTGCATTTAATAAACTAATGGTTATAGATAGTAAATTTAATGCAACAATTTAAAGCATTTGTTTAAATCTTTTACAATAAATATTTTTTGTTTTTTCGTGTACATTATTAATGGTAAATTATTAATGATACTAAAAATAAATGCATTAAAATAAAGTGATCTGAAAATGTATAAATAGATACAAATGCCAACATGTCCATTTGTGAGGATGTCTAGGCATTTATATAAATTGTAGTTAAAAATGTTCTATAGTATTTGGAGTCCTATTAACTTTTACGATTAATTGATCATTTGTTAAAATGACAATTTGATTATAGAAATCCCTAAAACTTTACATTGATACTGTTACTACTATCAACTTCATCTTAATAAAATAAATGCATTTTATGCTTCACCAAATGCTTTGTAGCAATAGATTATTACAAAAAGCAAAAATGTTTCTAAATTGAAAAAAAAAAAAAAAAGGCAAATTACATATTTGTCTCCAGGGAGTGAAACAGCTGTGTAGCTGGTGATCTCACTATCTGCTTGCATAATGCATCCATAGCACTCAAACAAAAAGGGAATTGTGATTACAAAGCTTGCAAGCTGAGGCCACACATAGACACATAACCATACCAATCCATCCCAAATGCTCTCTCTCGCACACGCACACACATACATGCTTTTCCTGCAATCTGTTTTCCATGAAGTATAAATAACCCCCTTATGTGGTCACATTTAAGAACCATTCCAACAGAAAACACACCTATATACAAATACAGTTGAAATCTGTCAGATTCAAGAAATCAGTCTTCTGGGAACTGAAAAACAAGCCAGGAAAGGATAGATAAGATATATGTGTGAGACAGAGAGTTGGGGTGGAAGTATAAGAGAGAGAGATAGAAAGAGGAAGAACATTCCAAAGTTTTCCCTTTCGCTTCTGAGAATGAACAGGATGAGAGTTCCCACATTGATAAATGTTAGTGCTTTAATGTGTAAAAGGGAAAACAGATTCCTCAAGATTGTGTTACACCGATGTGCGTGTGCACGGTTTGGCACTTAATGCAAATGGTCTGACAAGAAAATAACTATGCACCAAAGAGAGAGTAGGGGAAAATCAGAGTGTCATGGATGAAATCATTCAATTAAATAGCTAAAATGGCTAATGAAAAATTAATATATGATTGAATATGTCATTTACTTATTTCATTAAACCTATTTTTCCTAGGCTCTGGTACAGGGCTGTTTCTAAGCATATGGGGGCCCTAAGCAAAATTCTTCTCGGAGTGTTACAACATGCATTAGGCATTATGAATACATTATAATGTATCAAGAATACATTTATAAAAGTTTTATACAGACTTTATAGAAAGTGTATCCAAAGATTCATATCAAAATTGTAATTTCCAAAGAAGCATCTTGAAAATAAATGTTTTGTGAGTAAACCGTATCCATGCTCTTCTAATTAAAAGGTAGGGACATCATTTTTAAAGGGATAGTTCACCCCAAAATTAAAAATCTCTCATTACTCACACCTCATGCCATCCCAGATGTGTATGACTTTCTTCTGCTGAAAACAAAGGACGATTTTTAGAAAAATGTCTCAGCTCTGTAGGTCCTCACGATGCGAGTGAATAGTGGCCAAAACTTTGAACATTTATTGGCAGCATAAAAGTAATCCATATGACTCCAGTGGTTAAATCCATATCTACAGAAGCAATATAAGTGTGGTTGAGAAACAGATCGAAACTGAAGTTCTATTTTACTAGAAATCTCAGCTTTCCTCTTGTTTTTGGTGATTTGCATTCTTTGTATATAGGCTATCGCCACCTACCGGCCAGGTTGAACTGCGTTTCACATCCCTGATCTCTGCCTGCATCACCTCGGTCTATTTATGGACTACGATCTTGAAATGGAATTCATAGACTAACAATTGCCAACAAAAGCCTTCATCAGCCAATTAACAAGGACAATTGCTTCTATGTGAACTTCTGCAGTTAATCCAGGATGGACTTCAAAGACATTGGTCATTAATCTTACAGTTCAAACTAAATCGATGTTTTAAAAACACAGACCCTTAATACTTAGTTTACTCATTTTAAACCATGACTTTAACTATACATAATTAATATCGACATATTATTCATGAGGTTAGCCAGAGGGGAACTGGCCCCCACAGTGAGTCTGGTTTCTCCCAAGGTTATTTTTCTCCATTAATCAACATTTTATGGAGTTTTGTGTTCCTTGCCACAGTCGCCTACAGCTTGCTCACTGGGGTTATTAATACAATTATTATTTAATTACTTATTTTTAAACACGATTAACAATCGTATTTTATCTAATTACACAATGATGATTCATCGACATTATAGACATTCCATTTTTACCTTCTGTTAATGCTGATCTTCTGTAAAGCGGCTTTGAAACGATGTGTGTTGTGAAAGGCGCTATACAAATAAAATTGACTTGACCTACTAGGCAAGGCGGATAATGCATAGAAAGAAATTACATAAATATGATCTTGTTTCTCACCCAGACCTATGATATCGTCTCTGAAGATATGGATTTAACTACTGGAGTCTTGTGGATTGCTTTTAAGCTGCCTTTGTGCTTTTTGGACCTTCAAAGTTCTGGCCACAATTCCCTTGCATTTAATGGACCAACATAGGAGATATTCTTCTAAAAATGTCTGTTTGTGTAAAGCAGAAGAGAGTCATACACCTCTAGAATGACAACAGGGGTGTTAACAATGACTGAATTTTCATTTTGGGTGAATTATCCCTTAAAGTCAGCTCGAGTCTATGGAGGTCTTCATTAATTGCCTGATATAATCTAGCCAAAAGTAACTAAACTTTGTTTTCAATTTGATGCCCCCCCCCTAAAGTTTACAAGAGATTTTATTTCAGTTAATTCCCCAGCATAATTATACATATACAGATCTAAAAATGAACAAGTGGCCCTTATTACTGAATGTGTTTGACAGAACATGGTAGACAAGCAAATCCAGCTGCAAATGGTGATTAATACATTTCTCAGACTTGTTTTGTCTTGACAGCAGTGGAAAAACTTTCCGCCTCAGGCACTGAGGTCGATCTCTAATGTGGGTGAACAGTGACACCTAACGGTCATTATAAGAACTTTCAGCGGAATTTTATGTTCATTCACCTCATGCAATTTTGCTATATTTTTAATTTTACTATGATAATAATTTAAAATAATGGCCATGCTTTTTCAACAGATAATTGGCCTTTAGTACAACTATGTAGCCTACTTTGCCAAATTCACTGATAGAAACAAAACATCTTACATTTTAAACATGAATTGTGCCCGACGAATGCAAAGCACGGTACTGTTGTTTTTTTTTATGCCCTCTCGATTATAACTCTGAAGTGTCAATACTAAAAGTGTCCACAGGGTGGCAGCACAATGACAGAAGAAAAATACATCGACACGTACTTCATGCTATTGCTGAAGGGAACGTCGTGGCAAGACCAAATCAGAGCAGTTTACATTTCAGAAAGGTAAAAGCATGCGAGTCTAAATCGGGCCAGCCTGATCTAACAGTAGACTTACCAACTTTAATATCAGACTAGACGTTGGCTTCCCAAACTCACTTCAAATGACCTAAAACATCTGACAGATTTGCATGAATGACTGAATCAGGCTGATAAACGGCTGCAAGATGCAGTCGTTATATATAACCCGTTTGAACAAAATGTATAAAAACAGCTAACAAGAAATTTGCCAAATCAGTTAGTAATAAATGCATGCATGCATATATGGAATTTTCTTCTGCAGTAATAAAGCATTGATTACCATGTCCTAGAAAAGGTTGCTAAATTAGGAATAGCATTATACTACACTACTCCATCTCTGCAGTATACATTAGAAATAGTAAAAGTACAGCAGTATGTAATTTTCTCTGCCTGTATAATTTAATGTATAGAAGTGTACTGAGCATTTGATACATCTATGGCAATAGGTAGACTTCTATGTAGTCACTTAGCCAGACTTTTTATTATTAACTAGAAGACATCCAATCCTACAGTGTAAACAAAAAGGTGTCAAACTTGGTTTAAAAAAAGCCAAATATTACTAAATCAATTTATACCAATCCCAAAGCCCCCCACTTTATTTTAAATATACAGCTCTACTTTTACCATCCAGCTGGAATAAGAATCCAAAAAGCATACACTGGAGAGGGAAGAAAAACACATTTTTGGAATTTATACCTTTAACCAGGTCTACAAAAGTACCTACCTTTAACAATGTATATTGTTGCCAGCATCCAGTTACATAATCAGCAAATACATTCATCATATTAAATACCACAGTCACCAGTAATCCTTGGTGATGAAATGTCTTTAAGAGAAGTGTAAAATGTAAACTTGCAAGTTACATTCAAGCATATCAAGTTTATATGAATCATTACTTTAAATTATCTCTATATACAGTATATTTATAAAATAATTGGCAGTTTAGCAAGGCTGCTGCCACACAAAAATTCCCTTTTGACATTCCCACTTGGTGCTGCTCTACCCATAATGAGCTAAGGAGGAGAATTCTGGGAAAAGGCTCAGAAAAAAAAGGCCTCTTAAGTCATTTCCATTGCTACATTCACCCTGGAAGTCTTTATCAAAAAGTCCTCCATCCAGTGCATCTTAATCCCCCTTGAAGGACCTCTGTCCATCGTAAATCCAGTCCTGCTCCTCTTAGTGTGGCCCCATTACCAAGAGGTGAAGAAAGGTCGCTTGCAGTGAAAGGTCTGGGTAAAAGCATTGCCCAGTTGGACCACACGACCCTGTCCTCCCCCGCGGCTCCTCTCCACCACCACACGAGGCATCTGCACTAGTTGGATGGGGCTCTTCACGTCCTTCAAAGCCTGAGTCAGATTCAGGATCTATATGGCAAGAACAGATGAGACCGATTTTAGATATACAGGACACATGGGTGTTTTGTATGTTTTATGTAGATCCTACAGTGGTTCTCATCTGGCAAGTCACATCCCAAAAATGTGTCGCAAGCCTATTCTAATTGGGTTGCAGACAACATTGCAAAAAACAATGCTAAAATGCAACCAATTATATAAATGTACATAAATGGTATAGCAAAAATAAATAAAGGGATACTTCCAAAACAAAAAAACTTTCCATGCCCTCCCAGATGTGTAGGACCCTTTCTTCGGAACAAAGATTTTTAGAATATCTCAGCTATGTATAGGTGACCTGATTTCTATTTTAATTTTATTATTTTTTCATGGGTCTGAAGTTTACATACACCTTAGCCAAACACATTTAAACTCCGTTTGTCACAATTCCTGATATTTAATTGTAGAAAACATTCCCAGTCTTAGGTCAGTTAGGATTACTACATATTAAGAATGTGACATTTCAGAATTATAGTAGAGAATAATTTTTTCAGCTTTTACTTCTTTCATCACATTCCCAGTGGGTCAGATGTTTGCATACACTTCGTTAGTATTTGTACCATTGACTTAAAATTGTTTAACTTGGGTCAAACTTTTAGGTACTCCTCAACAAGCTTCTCACACTAAGTGGCTGGAATATTGGTCCGTTCCTCCAGACAGAACTGGTGTAAAGGAGTCATGTTTGAAGGCCTCCTTGCTTGCACAGGCTTTTTCAGTTCTGCCCACAAATGTTCTATTGAATTGAGGTCAGGGCTACGTGATGGCCACTCAAATATATTTTGACTTTGTTGTGCTTAAGCCATTTTGCCACAACTTGAGGTATGCTTGGTTAAAATGGGTCTTCCAAATGGACATTCATCCAAAGCTTTAACTCCCTGGCTGATGTCTTGAAATTTTGCTTCAATATATCCGCACAATTTTCCACCCTCATGACGTCCCTCCTGCAGCAAAGCACCATCACAACATGATACTGCCACCCCCTGCGTCATGGTTGGGATGGTGTTCTTCAGCTTGCAAGCCTCATACTTTTTCCTCAAATTTAACTGTTTGGTCATAATGACCATCTTTTATGTTTGGTTTCATCAGGCCAAAAAGGACATATCACCAAAATCTGTGGTTTTGGAGCAGTGGCTTCTTCCTTGCAGAACAGTCTTTCAGGTTATGTTGATATAGGACACGTTTTACTGTGGATATAGATACTGGTCTACCGGTTTCCTCCAGCATCTTCACAAGGTCCTTTGCTGTTGTTCTGGGATTGATTTGCACTTTTCGCACCAAACTACATTCATCAGAATGCGTCTCCTCCCTGAAAGGTATTATTGCAGCGTGATCCCATGGCGTTTATACTTGCATACTATTGTTTGTACAGATAAACGTGGTACCTTTAGGCACTTGGAAATTGCTCCCAAGGATGAACCAGACTTGTAGAGGTCCACAATTTTTTTTTTCTGAGGTTTCTTGGCAGATTTCTTTTCATTTTTCCATGATGTCAAGCAGAGGCATTGAGTTTGAAGACAGGCCTTAAAATGCATCCAAAGGTACACCTTGACTTGTGATATAGTAAATTAAATGTGAACCAATCTATCTGTAAACACCTGTTGGAAAAATTACTCATGTCATGTAAATGTCCTAAATAACTACCAAAACTATAGTTTATTATTAATATTATTATTTCACTTTGGGTGAAAGAAGGTCAATATTTCAATCCTTCCAGAAAGTGAAAATTTATAGTAAAAAAGGACTTTGATATTTATCGGTTTCTCACCCACACATATCATATCGCTTCTGAAGATATAGATTTAACCACTGGAGACTTCGATTAATTGTATGCAGCCTTTGTGATTTTATTTTTTGGAGCATCAAGGGTTTGGTCACCATTCATTTGCATTACATGGACATACATAGTGGAGATATTCTAAAAATCTTCGTTTGTATTCAGCAGAAGTTAGTTAACACATCTGAAATGTCACGAGGGTGAGTAAATGAGAATTTTTTCCATTTTTTGATGAACTATCCCTTTAACATACGGGGCAGTTAATCGAATCAAATAAGAAGCTGATTAATACAATAAAACTAAATTAGTGGCATATCAATATTTTGCTGAGAATACCCCCAAATAAAGAATTCAAAATACAGTATAATTATGGAATAATAATAAATAATATGAGCATGAGTATTGAGGACCGAATGAGTCACGTGGAAGCAGACTACGCCCATCATTAACCCAAGCAATCTGGTGTCTGACTGTCCATCTGTATTATTCTAGTTGGTCCAAGTACACGTGTCAGACAGATGCTTTTGGAGAGCCTAACTGTGATATCACTGAATTTCATTGGTTTTTAAGTGTCTTGTGTATAAATGCTTCACTTTTAGGATGCAAAGCCAAGTTAAATGCAGTTTGAAACTTCTAATTCATTGGTCATCAAGACATGTAATTTAGAATTGTGCTCGCCCACTGCAGAGGTGCGCTAGGAACTGTTCTTAGCAGGCTACTGAGGCTCTAACCCCACCTCTACCTCCACCCCTAATCCCCCCCTGCTGACTGTGACTCCCAAAAACACGAAGGTGGTTCTTCAAGATTGAATTACTCTGTTGGTAGGAGTATACATTATTAAGAAATGTACGTAGTCAAGTGGCATGATTAACTGTGCTCATTTTTGACACATTATTAATTTAAAATTATTCACCACGTTAAATTGACAGCCTTATTGGTACGGTGTAACCATAACCCTGTATGGTACGGTGTAACCATACATCAACAATTTACTATCACTTTCTCACTTTTAGAAACAGCTGAAAAGATGCATTGTTGGAAATGAAAGGGCAGTCTTTAATGTAACAAATAATATAATGTTTTTAAGCCACAGGACATCTGATTTTGTCTTGAAGACTTTTTTACTGCACACACATGCTGAGGTGCTCTACAAATTGCTCTAACACATTTTGGTGCATTTGTTCTACACAATGATTTTTGGTAACTTATTTTATTTTTGCTGCATCTTTGATAAGTTAGATTATTTTAGATGTTAACTGATCAACTTCATCCAATACAGTTTTACAAAAACAAATTAGAATATGAATGTTGCCATATGGCAACTCTATACTGTGGAACTGCACCAATGCATTTTTCCATTGGGAATTTTTATAAATGGTGGCTATTCTAATATCACAAATCATTGGGCCATTTTCATTTTGGTACAGAGTTGCCATCTGGCAATGTTTCCCTCTCTTTTTTCTTCTTCTTGTATGTCATGTATTAATGTATGTCTCACAATAAAAATAAATAATTCCATCATTAGAACAATGCATACCATAAAAGGTTAACAACTTCTAAGGGAGGAGACAGCGCTTTTCTAAATGTTTTGTTGTTCATGTCAAAAGCAAATCTGTCCCTCAAGTCAACGCTAGCCAAATAACACTGATGCTAAAATATACACTACATGAGGTAAACGAAATACATTCCAGGCAACAATAAATACAGATCAATGTTGGTGTCACCACATAATGCCCAATGTAAAACATGGGTCCTGAAGCAAAACTAGGTAAGAACCACAGTTCTACAACACAGCATAAAATTATGATTGTCCTAGTGTCATTCATTCCATTCAGTCAGTTTGCTTGTAAAACTGTATGCATTTAAAGTTTAGATCATTATTAGTTGGCCATGGTATTCAGCGTGACCAACGTTCAAATGTTTGCACAAACTGAATCCAAAACTGCAAGAAAAAGAGAGCTAGAAGCACTGTTTACGTTGGAGAGCTTAGAAGGGATTGGATTTAACAATAACCACATAGCAGGAACAGTTAACACACTAGGTAAACAAGAACTTGACAAATTAATGCCACGTCTCTAGCTGAAACCAGGCCCAAATGTCAAGTCATACCTACAGTAAATGCACTGAGCCAATACTAGCTTAATGAGATTTCGCAGTTCTAAAAAAGGTACAAATATGGTTGCAATATTAATAAATGTTTCTCCAGGAGAGGGGCAAATCATTTTGTTTAAAAAGAACTTTGACCTGGTGTAAACCTTTCTGTTTCAAGCAAGACAGTGGTAAACATCATTAGAAAACGATAGTTTCGCCTCATTTATGATTAGATGAGCCGCCTTCGAAGCCATTTTACCACGTTTACCCATGGAACTGGGACACACTGCCTCGAGTGGCTTATTGATTTATTACGATGTTACAATTAGTTTCATACCAAAAAAATAAATACAAAAATCGCACACATTATTTGCCTCATAATGCTACAAGACAAGATAATTTACTTGTTGACGCGGCAAAATGTGTGGTCTGAATCCGGGTCCATGTCTCGGCTGTGATAGGCTGAAAATAGCCGTCTGCCTGGGAGTATTAATCTACGTTAGCTGTGAATTATTTATAGGGACTCCATAATTTAGTGAGAATGAAAAACTTGATTACACATTGCTATATCTGGACCACACAGATAAAGCAGAGGGCAAAATAATCTCAAGGCATTCAAACTTACCTGTCCTCTCATTACGGACATCTGTTTCTCAAACATGGTTTTGTCAAATCCTTTATCAGCCTGAAAACGCATACAGTGGTTAATGTAACAACTGATTTATATTTAATAAGGATATCCATCCGTTGGCCATATTTAGCATTCTAGCTCAATGATTGATCAACATATTGCACTGCAAACAAATGGTCAAGGTCACACAGATTTAATTGAAAACAGTGTTGATTGATTAATTACAATTAGGAATGGGTCAGGATTGTCCTCTAGTCATCCAACAACCAACTAGTTGGCTAGAGACTAGTATCTCAGCTCTGCAGGTCCACAAGTGGTTGGTACCCAGACGTTTGTAGCTCCAAAAATCACAAAGGAAACAAAAAAGTAACCCATAGGACTCCAGTGGTTAACTATATATCTTAAGTGATATGATAAGTGTGGGTGAGAAACATTAAAATGGAAGTACTTTACTCTAAATCTCCACTTCCAATTTACATCTAAAAGTCACGTGTGGTGCATGTTTAATTTCACGTTCACATCTCAAAGTGGAGATATGGAGTAAAAAAAAAAGAATATCATTCTGTTTCTCATCCACACCTATCATAGATTAGAAGATATAGATTTAACCACTGAAGTCATATGGATTGCTTTTGTGATTTTTGGAGCTACAAAAAAGGTCAGGTGACCACTCACTTGCATAATATGTACCGACAGACTGGAGATATTCCCTTATATTTGTGTTATGCTGAAGTCAAGTACATCTGGGATAAATGAGAATTTTCATTTTTGGGTGAACTATCCCTTTAACAGGGATTAAGAGATGCAACTTCTCAGAGCGTTTTATCATACTGACAGGATGCTAAGAGTCAGAAGAGTAACATGACTGTCAGCAGCATGTTAAAACCCTGTCTGAGAAGTTTAATCTCTAAATTCATCCCTTTAAAACATCACAGCTACAGCCATCAAACCAATGCTTATGTAACAAATTCAACAATATATTTCAAGAGAATTATTTTCACATCAAATCTTGGATTTCAAATCAGCCGCTTGAGTAATGTTTCCATTATTGTGCATATTCTATACATCTCTACTTGTTTTTGAGGACTATGGTAGTTTGGTGCAATAAAGGTTAAAGTGATTTAGCCTATTTATTTGTTGAATATCTGTTGGCGAATTTTAGTTTTGCACATTCCTTATTACAATTGGACAAGTTTAAAAGCATAATGGTAAGAATGCATTCAGCACAGCTCTGGTTAGAGATAAATTATATTTGAAGGCAAGATCTCCTACCATAAACATCTCATAAAGGTCCTCACAGAGGTCCTGTATAAAGTTCATGTCAGAGATGCGTGAGAGCACAAGGTCTCTTGTCTCCTGGGAGAATGGCACTTTAGCCTGAGGCAACCACGCCCAGTGGAACGGATCTACACAAACAAAGTCACACTAGGTTCTTAACAGACTACGATCACAAATATTTAAAACAAATGGTGATCTAAGGCCCAATTTACACCTTGCAATAACATGCATTTTCGGTAATCGGATCACTATCGGGCTACACCTAACCACATTAAATGACAGGTGTAAACGCACCCCAGAAGCATTGTGATTGGCTCACTAAAACCACATTCAGAAGTGGTTTCATGGCAGATTCTGACCACATTCAAAAATGGTGCAAATGCATTTATATTATCTGGATACAACTACTGTATGCAAGTAATTATGTGAGGGTTACACTACAGTAATCCAACGTTAAAGTGCTGCAATGTGGTTTCTTGCCTTTTTCTGGTACAAAAGACATTGCCGTTGTGAAATAGTCACCTGAATAATTAACAATATTCCATGAATTATTCCATTAGAATGCACAAGATCTCATCTCTCCTCAAAAGTGTGCAAAAATCAAGTGAAACCAGGCATTATTTAGCTTTGGCTGACAGAGAAAAATTATCAAGGAAGGAAAAACCCTGACTGTCAAAGTGATGCAAAGTATTTGAATTATCCAATTTCTTTTACATTTGCTAAAAGACGGAGGATTTTCAGTTAACACAGCCTCTGATGTAATATGCAAGTAGCGTTTTCCATTTTGCACGAGTAACTTATCAGATCTCTCTCCGATCAGTGTAGATGCATTTGACTGCAAGGTGTAAATGAAAACTAAAATGAACAACTCACCTAAACAAAGACCTAAACAATTAAAATGATTTATGAAACCATTGAAATTTTCAAAACTATAACTCTGGTTATGAGACAATGTAGATGTCCTTCATAAAAAATAAATAAAAGTCCTTACATGCTCTCCACTCATCAGGGTGTTTAAAAGGGAAGGCCAAACCATTATCTATGGCTGCAATCTTTATGGCGGAGTCTTTCGGGTCAGTCCATTCCGATTCCTAAGAACATAAAGAAAGCTAAACTCAGCATTTGCTTGTGACAGGGAAGCAATCTTCATTACACCAATATAATATACCCTGCAGCAATCTGATCAAGCACCAGCATGTGGAAGGAACCAGTACACAGTCGTATCCTGAATCCTGAAGCAGTCTTGTGTTTGGCATGGTGTAATGCTTCGAGATTTACTGTACATGTAGGAAGATACCAATTGCCTGTATATGTTTACTAAAATTATAACTCCATTACCGCAGGCACATGGCTCTCTGTCACGGCATTTATCTTTACGCCGGCCAGCACTGCAAACAGAGCAGCTCTATAAATATCCTCCAGCTCACCTTGTCTGCCAAATCTCCATCGCCTGGCTTCTCATACTTGATCAACCAGTTATCATTCCCCCTGTCTGAAGAAGCCAAGAGAGATCAGATTACCTTTTCAAAAGGCACAGAAAACAATGAGCATTTTTTCCTCATACAGGCATAATGGGAGAAAGAAGAGAAAAGGGAGGTAAGTCAGATAACTGAAAGTCTGGAAACTACAAGGAAACAACATTGTCACAAAAAAATAAATAAAAACAAAAATTCTCCAGAAAGCAGTCAAGAAACTTTCCTGATCTAATTTAAGCCAACATCGATGGATAAATATATAAAATTATACTCTGAATATAATATCCCTATGCAAAAAATCATATGGGTATTAAACACTTAAACACATTTTACCTCCCGAATCTCCTTGTACATGTCACGTACTTTTACTATTCCTACTGTTTTCAATGAGGATTGTGATTACAGTCAAAAAAAAAAAAAAAAAAAAGATGCGGTTGTAATATGATTGTTTTGTTTTTGTTTTTTACAAAAAAAAGGTAGGCAGAACAAGAGAATACTACTATATGAAGTATACATTATTTACATTTTAAATAAAAAAAATATATATATATATATTTGCGATTGTACACTAATGTGCATTTTTTCCTTACAAATCCTATATTTACTGTGAATTATCACAATGAGAATCAACTGAAAAAGTTTGGCTTTCAGAGGCTTTATATGGAGTTAGGATGCATTTCAAACTGTTCTGAGACCAGTGCAGTCCAAAAAGCACACTGGAGGTTAAACTCAGCTGCATGGAGAGCTATAGGATGCTCCCTGTTGAGTGGATAAGTGCATTCACTCCTAAAATCTGACAAAAAGTTCAGGTTTCATTCTGCAGATGATGTTTCCACTCCTGGAAACAAACAATTTGACTAAAATAATCTGTTTTTCTACAGCTTGGTATTATTTAAAATTCTAGAACTTAGTCCTGCTGTCCACATATATTTGACATACATTTTTAGGAAAACTATTTGCTGTAGAATTGCGTTTTTTTTTTTTTTGCATGTTTATTAGGTGCTACTAGTTACAAATCCAAAAGGGAAATGGAAAATGCACACAACAGTCATGCTCTTGTCTCAGGAGGTTAATGAAGATCATGAACATCCAATACCGGTGTTTCTGATGACATAATCCAGCACCACTAGCCTCTCAAACTGAAACTGAAGCCGTTTTCTCATGTTCTCTGGAAGAGACTCTGCCTCGAACTTCCTCAGCCAGTAGTCTGCTTCATGATAGCTCTCCACAAACAACTGAAATGAGCCCACCTAGATGACAGAAAAACCAGACACATTTTGAAGACACCATATTGATTCTAGACAAAAACCATTGAGCAGTTTGTTAAATTTTTTCATTGCTTTCTCTAACACACACTAAAATTGTAGATGATATTGGTGGTTTTGACATTGGGATATAATTACAATGACGTAAATTGTTACCTTTGGGGGAAGGCCAACTCTGTGAAACCGACGACCGACTTTGGGTACTTTCTCCAGTGCATATTTCTTACCACGTGATTTAGCACGGTCAATCGCATTGTAATGAAATGTCTCGCTGGCCAAATATACAACCTGTTGAGGCAAAGCAGATTTTTTTTTTTTTTAAATGCATTTATAAATTCCATTCTTCTAGTCTATTTACAGCAAAACTTGAGCATTAGTGAAATTAAGTTCTAGTTATACCAAAGCTTATAGTTTGCAAGTTGCCTTGCCATTCTCACCTTCGTTTTGGGTACAATCCCCAATCCCAGTTTTTGGTCCACAAGCGAGGCAGCTGCCTCAGAGAGGTAGCCCTGGTTAGGAATGAGGCAGCCACGGCCAAAACAGCAGGGGCAGCAGAGTTTATGGAAGTATTTGGTCCATTTAGGGTTTAAGTGACCATAAGGCTCCTCTGATTTTGGTTTAAACACACCAATGATTTTCTGCAGGAAAGAAGATACAAGAAAAATAATTCGACTGCAACACAAACTTGAATTATAGTTTTGGATACAGCTACTGCAGATCATTACTGTTAATTCTTTTTTAAATTAACATTCATAATGCATCTTTTATGAGCTCACAGGAGAGAGGTGATCACGCATGCATAACCCTATGCTAAAGACTGCAGCAGGACATCGTATGCACACTGCACAATGGCATAAACTGCGTACATCACTGTAGTGTTTTAAGAAAACAAAAGCAGGTATTTCCTCCACCTATATATTACATAGGCATGTGACAGTGTCAAATTTTCACATCACAATAATTTAAGCTTTTTATCAAGGTATAGTGTCACGGTATTGAACTACATTAAAAACCTGGATGAAAGAATCTTCGTTTAATTCGATTTTTTCAATAACAAAGTGACATTTTAAAAATTAACAAAAGAACTTAGAACATTAAAAAGCTAATTGACTACAATAATATGCATGTTTTTTTTTTCCTTGATAGCAAGCCAGTTGCTAATATATAGCTAGGCACTAGCTACCAATTTAACATCCGCAAATTCACTTGCACTGTATGGCCAACTTAAACTCAACACATCACTGTGCCACAAGATAAAAACATTACTGTATAGCTAGCGGAGTTTTAGCAAATTACTCTTACAAATTACCTGCCAATGGCAACAACAGTTCACCATGTCATCTTAGTGGTCACTTAGCTAGTTGTCTCTTAAGTGTGTTCGCTTTCAGTTTGCAAAAACAGTCACAACTTACATTTATCTCGTTGAACTGCACGGGGTGATTCTCCCGCAGATGAGTGCACATTTCACTGCCACATGTTTTGCTCAAAGGGAAACAATCTTCATTCAACAATCCCTCTGCATTTTTATTGAGCCCAAATACTTCAAAAATGGTTAAGTTGGAAGTGTTGAAGGCAGGTAAATGGTCAGCTGCATTCCTCCATCCACGCTTTATCCACTTTGGTTACATCAGACTGCGCATGTGTCATTATGCCAGCAGTGTTGTGAATTTTAATTAATTGATGAAAAATCTACTTTGCCATAAAAATCGAAAAGGTTTAGAATTATTTACGGTATTTTAAAGTAAATTATAATTACAGTGATCTACTGTATTGCCGAATAATTCTAGTTGTAGTTTGTGTTTTTCACAGTTTCAAATATAGTGGCACTTATGTTTAATCATTCTAATAGAGCAAAAGATCCATATAAACTACTGCAGGCTTGATGGGCAATCAAAAAAAAGTTTTAATTTAGTTTTTGTTAACAGTAACACAAAATGGGATCTTCAGCTCTGATGGTTTATTTTGTATTTGTTTTTTTTTAAGCGACTAATTCATTCACTGCATTGCAACTCGTTTATACAGTTACTATTAGGCATACCTTCAACACTAAGAAAGCAAAAAGACTCACCCCTTTGGGATCCTTCACAAAGTAGCTTCCGCTTGATCCTTGTGAGATACGTTCAGGAAAGACACAGTTTTCAATCGCCTGCTCCGCCCTTTGAATAATCTCTCCAAACTCTGGGTCTTCTGGGAAATGGTTGAATTCTCCAGTGCTATTACCTATATACACAAACACACAGAGTGATTTAAGCATATGGCACCGTGAATTCATTGGACTACTGTAAATCTGTATTCCTATGAGTCCCCTCATCTCCAAAAGGTCACACAGTGAAACAGCAAACATACTGGGGACTGCTTTTCTTTTAACAATTTCCATCACTGAATGAAATTCATGCTCAAGGCCAAATTTCTGGAACAAAAATTAAACATACTCTTAGAAACAGTAGCTTCAAAGCTGAATCACTATTGACCATGCAATTTATTCAAACACTAAAAAAATTAATAAATAAAAACAGGAGAATCTGTGCTGGAACTCTCAGTGGTATTTACTTGCCCGTTTCATCTGTTCAAAAAGATACAAATTAAAAGTGCACTGGGCATTTGTGATCACAGGGTGCAAAAAGCTACAAATGCATAGGCCTCAGATGAAAGGTTTGATATCAAAGCAAATGATCTAAAAGACCAACAAATGTAGTAGCTTAATTTTCTTTACTTGGTACTGACAGCTTACAAATGGGCTCTGACCACCGTTTAGTTTATATTGTAACCCACTGCAAAGATACATGCAAGCTAAACAAAAAAAGCTACTAGGGATGTGCCAGGGTGGTGAACTAATTGACAGTAGTGGATTAGTGTGGTCGGCTACTAACATTAATATTTTTAGTGGTGGTTTTAATGGGAGACACAATTTTAAAATACATTAAAAAGACAACTTCTTGGAGTGTTTTTGCATGATAACTTGCTACGCTTAACAGGGAATAACAGTCCGCACAGCAAAACCCTCAGCAAGACGTTTTGTCTCCTTAATGATTTAGGTTTAGCCCTTTTAAGAGCTACCGTTACAGCAATCAAAGTGCCACATCAACAATACATTACAAGATGGTCACTGTCAGACATCAAACCCTCTGCTGGGAGTAATGTTACCGTTTTTGTTTGAGATTCTGTCCGGCACAGTTCTGCGCTTTTGAATGGGCAATGAGGATCGCCTTAAAGCACTCTGGTTATGTTTAAGTGTGTCATTCTACGATCAGGATGTACTTGAGTGGTTTCGTGCCACTGGGTCGGAACCGCTCTTTTTTTCATACTTTAATAGTTTTGTGCAAAATTATGTTATAGCCATTTAGCCTATTAAATGTTGAAATTATATAGCCAACACAATGTTAAGTGGGGGGCTTTGTGGTTGGCAATAGTGATGTAAAAAATACTGGTAAACCAAACCAAGAATTAATTACGATACCAGAATTTCTGGAGGTACCGGGGTACCGAGTCTACCTGGTTCCCAATCAGAGTCGGGAACTTTCGAACGCTCACAATAAGAAAAAAGATGACGACAAGCAAAGCTGCTGCGGAGTCTCAACTGAATCTTGTCGAAAAGTGGAAAGCCAGATTTGGAAACTCATATGTTAGTGAAACCTCATAGAATCAGCAAAAACCCATTTGTAAACGCTGCTCGCAATTTTCAGACGAGAGGAGGAAACACAAACTTAAAGCACCTGAATAGACAAGACACCCAGATTTATTCAAGCAACTAAAGCAGGTGAGTTTAAAAGCATATTATCATTTGCATTAGGGCTGAAACGTCAAATACAAAACTGAAAGGAAAATGTTTGTTGTTGAATAGTCGTTTGATCTCATTTAAAGTAACATGAAAATCACAATAAACTGTAACGATGACGCGTGAGAGCAGCAGTTCACGCTTTGAGGAAGAATTACACAGATCAGTCCAGATGCACTCTAAACTTTCACAGTTTATTTTATGTAGATCCCAAAGTATTAGGGAATTATAAAAATAAAACCATTCAGAAGCATGTACCATTGTGGAATAAGCGGAGGCGGAGCTCTTTAAATGAAACATCCCCGCATTACATCTTAAATGCAGTAAAATTTAATGCGTTATTAAAGTTCAAATAATACAGAAGCAGATCATGCTAATAACTATAAACTCAGAAACTGGCATTTCTCCGAGTGGTCGATGCCTCTTCTATAAGTTGCGCGAATGTCCCAATCTAAGGGGGAGAGATTGAAAATGCTCCCGGCTGAGAGGGACTCTGCCTCGGGGACACATGTCCCTCGAGCACGGAAGCTTAAGATCTAATAGAGCTGCATTATTTAATCCCTCTCTCATATGCGCATTTCTTAAGAAAAAAAAAATGGCAAAAGCAGCTTTATTAATAAGAGCACTTCGCACATTAGTTTGGAAATTATTTTTTATTCATTCTATTGTATGCTTGTTTATTTAGGTTTAGTTTTTTAGTACTTGTTTTTTTAATTGTAATTAAAAGTTGAAGCAAATCTTATATAAGTGTTCAAAAATATTTTAGGCATATATTCAGGTTTGTTATAATTCAAAAATACATTTAAATTAAAGTGTTGCTAAATTGCATATTTTTGTTCTTAGTTCTGCTGCTAATGTTGTTTAGTAACCCGTTTTTGTATTTTGCTTTGGTACCGAAAATGGTATCGAGTACAGTGAAATTTCACTGGTATTGGTACCGACTACTGAAATTTTGGTACCGTGACAACACTAGGGGGCAATGCCATCTGTTGCAGGACTCCCTGTTCTTCTATTATAATCTTTTCTATTTGCAAAAGTAATGTTTGGGAGTCTAACATTTATATTTCCTAATGACATACTAAAGCTGAAGATAAAAATGAGCAACTAAAAGACAAACGCTTTTGTGAAACATCTTATGTGCTTAAGACATTTCACAGTACTGTACAGCCATGGCCAAAAGTATTTCAGCATTTGAAAATGTTTTATTTGATTCTTTTTTCACATGTTTCTATGGTATACTGGAAAACAATGATAAGCATTTCATAAGTTTTAAAGGCTTTTATTGGCAAAAACAAATATATGCAAAGAGTCAATATGTACGGTGTGGTCTCTTGTTCTTCATAACCTCTTCTATTCGCTCTGGCATGCTAGATATCCGCTTCTGGGCGAAATCCTGACTGATGGCGATCCATTCATGCCTTATTCGTGCTCAAAGTTTATCACAATTTGTGGGCTTCTGCTTGTCCTTTTGAGGATTGACCACAGGTTCTCTATGGGATTAAGATCCGGGGAGTTGCCTGGCTACGGATCCAAAATTTCAAATGTAATGATCTCCGAGCCACATAATTATCACTCTTGCCTTGTGACATGATGCTCCATCATGCTGGAAAATGCAAGGATCATCACCAAATTGCTCCTTGGTCATTGGGAGAAGTTGCTCTCACAGGACGTTTTGATACCATTCTTTATTCATGGCAGTGTTTTGGGCAGAATTGTGAGAGAGTCCACTCCCTTGGATGAAAAGCAACCCAAACATGGATGGTCTCCGGATGCTTATTGTTGGCATAAAACAGAACTCATGGTATCGTTCATCTTTTCTTCTCTGGGCAATCGATTTTCCAAACAATCCTTGTACTTCCTGCAGAATTTCAGTCCTTGGAGGTTTTTCTTGGAGAGGTGGCTTCTTTGCTGCCCTTCTTGACAGCAGGTTGTTGTCCAAAAGTCTTCGCCTCACTGTGCATGCAGATGCACTCACACCCACCTGCTGCCAATATAGAGTAAGCTTTGCACTGGTGGTGACACAAATCCATAGCAGACTCCTCAGCAGGAGATGGTCCTGGCACTTGGACACTCAGAGACGTCCAGAAGCCTTCACTGCAGCTGAACCTCTCCCTTTGAAGTTCTTGATGATCCGTTAAATGGTTCTTTCAGGTGTAATATTCTTTGCAGCAATTTCCTTGCATGTGAGGCCATTTTGATGCAACGCGATGAGGGCTGCACGTCTTTCATTAGGAGGCAACCATTTCTAACAAAAACACAATGATTGGAAGCACTTCTTCCCTCCTTTTATTGCAATCAGTCTGCTCTTATAATCCAATCAGAATGATAGAATGATTTCACCTGACTAGTATTCGTTCACACTTTCCCCAAGGCTGCTGATATTATTAGTGAAGTGTTAGCTGGTTATTTTATGTCAGGGCCAAAAAAACTGTGAAAATTGGGTGTGCGGTAAAAAAAAAAAAAAAAAATTCCCAAATTATCCAATGAGGCCAATGAAGCTTGTTGCAATTATTTAAAATGTATCTGATCACTCTGCACATTAATCTAGAAACGATGTGGATAAACACCACAACAACTGAAGCAGCAAAATTTGCGAAACACAAAATGTCACTGCCAATACTTTTGGCCATGTCGGTTCATCATCCTTAATACAGCCTAATTGTTCAAACTACCAACTAGTCCATTATGAAAATTGGTAGTTTTGCACATTCCTCATGATAATTGGGACCCTTTAAAATGTTATATCATCACAAAAATAAATGTATCAGTATCCAAAAACCTCTCCAAACAAATAAAACAATTGTACATAAGAACTAATTACACATGCAAACACAACATTGACTTAAAGTTTGCATAGCATGCAGAGATGATTGTAGTCATGAGATTTCACAGGATGAGTGCCTTTTGACACATTGAGTCAGCATACTTGCCGCAAACATCTGGTGGCAATAAGTAACATTGTGCTTCTTGTGGATTATCTAATGCTCTATGCATCCGACTACCTTGCATGTACCTTCATTTGAAAGCAAATAAACTTCAGCCAATCGGGCACGATACACGATCGGCAGCCGATATATTATTGGCCTATAACCGGGAAAAGCAAAATATCATTATTGCGCTGATAATCGAATTACCGGTGATATTTTCACCAATAATTTGTTACGGTTCATTTACTTGCGGCTGACAATCTCTGACTGCCTGTGGCATCTTTCCTTCAGACAGGGCAGTCTCAAGCGTAAGTGCACATGCACACAGTGTCATTCAGCTAGTTTCCACCCACTTTTCATGCAGTTTTATTATAGATAAAATGAAAATGCTTAAACTTTTGGGAAATTTGCAGTCTTTTGCCAGTTTCCATTCAAATTGATTTTAAATCGATAAAAATGGTGCGCATGACGTCATGCCTAAAAAAAAATAAACAAAACAATGTCGCATAAGTTTTTGGTTTATCGTAAAAGAAAACTGCCCTTAAGCCATTTCCATAGAGTATCAAAAAATGTCTTATTGTTCGGTACCAAATTTCAATACCTAAGGGGTTAAATCTCATCAACATCAGTGAGAAGCATGTAAATGCAAGATGTGCCCAAAGCGAAGTGCCGGTGATTGGCTGTGTTTAGGAATCATAGAAAAACACTATTTAATGCCCGTTATGCCCAGAGACGCAGCTCACACGAGGCTGTATCAAATTTTTTTTGAACAATACCCAGCCCTATCGCCAATTGTGTACCTTTCGCCTCCCAGATGTCTAATTTTTTTTCCATCGAAGTTGGCAAAATGGGGAGTATTGAGACAATTCATTGAAATTAGCCAAATAACTGCAATCAGAAAACGGAATTTCAAAAGGTAGCTGTTGCCCTTCTGATAGGACTGTAATATTGGTCCTGATGTTGCGCCTATCGCAGGTTGCCACCGGTTCAGACCCAAAAATGAATCACCATGGCCCCTTTCAAGCTGGCAACCTGCACCAAGAAGTGGGGAAACTTTCGGTCTTAGTAAAAGGACCATCCATCGATGTGTACATGCTGTGTGCACAGCGATTAAAGAAAACATTTATGCCACGTAATATCAGGGTTTACATGCGATACATTCCTGACATTCAATAGGCTACTTTGAACGGTCATCTAAAGCATTGCAATCACAACTGCATTATGTCCCGCATATTTGTCTAGCAACTTTTAAATGACCAACTGAACCACATTGTAATCTAAAATCAATTTATAATGCAATTTAAATATTCTGAAGAAGCTCAGCAAATGTGATCCAAGGTTAAGAGGGTTAGATTTAAAATATTAAAGTTATAAAATGTTCAAAAGCTCATTTTCTGAAGGTGAACTGTTAGGTTTATGGTCTTGAAAGAAAGTGTAGAACATTCTGAAAATGTCATTCAGCAGACTTTTGTCTAAAGAACAGGGTCAGGCTAATTGAAGTTTGTGTAAAGAAAAGGCCTAAAATCTAAAAATGTTATTTCCCCCCCTCCCCCTCCCTCCCTCCCTTAGTTATTTTTTTAATTTAATGCTTTATACATTTGAAGGCTAAATTTAATTTAATACAATACAAGGAATTGTGCTGGCACTTTTTAAAAGCTAAACAATAATTTTATAGAATTGGGCTATATGTTAGGGTTCCAAAAAAGCACATTGAAGCTTTTCTCCTAGTATTTTGCATTTAGTTTTCATTTAAAACATTATGTACACAGACATTTTTTATTTTTTTTTTGGTATAAAAGTAATTTATTTAGTAAAGACCCAAAACAACCCAACACTGTTCAAAGATATTGAAGTTTCACTGGGTGAGTTGAAATGGATAAACTTTGGTTTGAGTGAAACAATCTACTTGTATTTTACGAGTTGACACATTTCTAACGCGGTCCATAATCACATAAATTATACAGTGGAACGGTCACAGATGGGGCTAGAAGCATCAATGAATGAGACACGCATACGCACCCCTTAAAAAAAAAAAAAAACTAGTCCGCCCCTGGCAGTAGACTTACTGCTCCAGGAAGTCGATTCCATCCTCCCCTCGCAGACGCCAGTAATCCATCCACCCCCTCCCAAGTTTCTAGTGGACTGCAGGCACTCCTCCGCCCCTGGCAGCGGCTCCATCACTCCAGGTAGTCGGGAAGTCCAGTTCCCACTCGACACGCGGACAGCTGCCATTCCCCGCATCCGGGCGGTTGGCTACTCATTCCCCCGGCGGATGGCAGCAGCACTCCCCTGGGTGGACAGCAGTGTTGAGGACTATGCGACGGGCCTCCCTACACCCTCACAGGTTTTAGCAATAATGTAAAAGGGGGGTTATAAGGGGAAGGAGGCAGCGATTTTAGAATTTTCTAATGATACAACCTCTTTAATGACTAATTTCTAATGCTCAATCGTATCAGTGTTTCATATGTAGCCAAGTTGTGGATAGATACAGATGGAATCTGCAGACCATTTTCTGCACTGACTTTATACGAAAATCTGAGACATTTGAACAGTAAAATGCATTAGCCTAAATGGAGATTAGAGAACTAAATTCTTACTGGTAGGGAAAAAAATTAAAAATAAGCATAAATATTTACTGAACAACATATTAGGATTAGGGATAGACCTTGTATGAAAGACAGATGTTGCCAACGTGAGTGTGCAGATTCCCTCTGGGCCCCGATTATGGGAGTGCAAGCACATGCACTCCGATCAGACTATCCGAACTCAAGTAGCTAGAATCTGTAGGTCACTTTTTAACACCCATCACTAAAATCACAACTTGCTCAAACCACGCACACTTGCTCACTCCTAAATCAGTGTATCACATCCATGGAGTTAAGTATTTCATCAAGGATTTCCCCAATATTCACATTCATTTTTCAGAGTCCACTATTTTGTGGTGCACAATTATCTACACTGAATGTACACATTAGTAAAACAAATGAAGTTGCCAACATAGGGTCTAAAAGGTAAAACAAGTATACACTCAGCTGATGGCCTGGGCAGCTTTCCCTGGGTGAACGGGAGTCCATTAGGCTCTCTGATGCCCACTAAACATTTAGAAGACAAGTATACACATACACACCCATAAGAACACATCTCAGAAAGCATGTCCTGCTGAGCCAATGTCATTTATCATGAGACATGGCATGCGGAAATCTTAAATTCATCCCATATCTTAATATTTCTGTAGCTGATCTTGAGAAGGCCCTGTGAGGTGAGTGTCTGATAAAAACACATTAATGCTAGTCTTTATAACTCTTTAATACAGACATGTGTGCTTTACCAATGAGGCAATCTGAACAGTATAAGTAGACCTGAAATAGTCTGATAAATGAACAACTAAGAGCTAATGAATTTAGCTCATACTGCCAGATTCGCACAAATGTTCACAAATACTCGTGTTCCTCATGCTATTTTAGGCTTACTAAGAAGACATTTGACAATGAAAATACTATAGTTTTCTTTGAACAGCTGGTATATTAATACATCCAAACTGCTTCCACATTAAAATAAAATGACTAGCTATAAATAGTGTCAAATTCTGGAATTAGAACTTACTGGGAGCTGGAAGTCCTCTTCATTGAGTTTAAATCACTCACATAGGAGACCAAATGCTATGCAGTGTGACCAAATTACAATATGTCTGTCATTAGCCACATGCAAGTAACTGTTCTGATTTCACGAACCAGTGATTGAGATGTGTAGAAATGAAGAACTTATGCAGAGAGATTAATTTACTGAATAAAAAGCTGGTGTTGAAGTTAGAATCAGCCTCGATTTTTACTGATTGTTGTGTCTCGTGAGCACGCACTCTGAAGGAAATTGACCTTATTTGGCTGCAGGGGGTCCTGATCGCACAGTCACCATCGCTTAAGTTGAGCTATGATATGCCATTGTTACATTTACTGACATAAACACTGATTTTGCTTAAACTTTTCAACAGACTGTTTTCACAACATTCTCTATTTTACAGAATTTCTACAGACCAGTAACACACCTGTTTGATGTGTGTTACAGGGTAAAAGTGTTGCAAAATTCGAGCTTTTAGATTTGAGAACTTCAAATGACTTACGTGTGCTCAAACATATATTGTACTTGCAGGTCAGTACACTTTATGCAAGTAAAAGTTCACTTTCGGCTCCTTCAATGTATTTTGTGTCCAAAGATGAGATCCACACACTACATTTTCATTTAAAGTCTCTTTTAAAATCCATTGTTATTTTGTAGAAGTTCATATAAACAAACATGTAACAAAATATAGGAAGTGTAATGAATGTGTACATATAAATATTTAAAAATTATTTTTGTGCCTCAAAATCCCTGAGTGTTGAAAGTATGGTACATATATAATTAGAACAAATATCTGGTTTCTTAAAGATATACACTGGCAGCTTAGTTTGGAATAATGTGCAGATTTTGCTCTTATGGAAAGAAATTGGTACTTTTATTCACCAAAGTGGCATTCAACTGATCACAATGTATAGTCAGGACATTAATAACGTGAAGAATTACTACAATCTGAACATTTTGTTCAGAACTTCTTAAACCACTACAAAGAGTTATTTGTTAAAAAAATAAAAAAAAACACTCTACGTGCAGCAATGACAGCTTTGCAGATCCTTGTCATTCTAGCTGTCAGATTGTCCAGATACTCAAGTGACATTTCACCCCACACTTCCTGTAGCACTTGCCATAGATGTGGCTGTCTTATCAGGCACTTCTCACGCACCTTAAAGTCTAACTGATCCTACAAAACCTCAATGGGGTTAAGATCCATAATGCTCTTTTCAAATAGTCTTTCCAATATCTGTTTCTTTGCCAACTCTAAACTTTTCTTCATGCTTTTCCATTTCAAAAGTGGCTTTTTCTTTGCAATACATCCCATAAGGCCTGCACCAGAGTCTTCCCTTTACTGTCGTACATGGAACTGGTGTTGAGCGGGAAGAATTCAATGAAGCTGACGGCGGAGGACATGTGAGGTGTCCATTTCTAAAATTAGAGACTCTGATGTACAGATCCTCTTGTTTAGTTGCGCATCTGGTCTTCCGCATCCCTTTCGGTCCTTGTTAGAGCATATCGTCCTTTGTCTTTGAAGACTGTTATGTACACCCTTGTAAGAAATCTTCTGTTTTTTTACAATTTCAAGCTTTGTATAGCTTTCAGTCCTCAAAACAATGATTAACAGAAGAGTTTCTAGAGATTTTTTTTGTGCCATTTTTGACCTAATATTGACATCAAGACATGCCAGTCTATTGCATACTGTGGCAACTCAAAAACAAATCTCAAAAACATCGTTAAGCTTCATTTAATAATCTTTCAGCAGCGTTTGATACAATGGCAAGTGATTTTCTAGAAGCAAATTAGCGGTTTAGCATGATTACCCGAGAATAATGTATTGGAGTGATGGCTGCTGGAAATGGGGGCTGTCTAGATTTGATTGCAAATAACGGTTTTCAAATAGTGATGGTGCCATTTTTTTATTTTTATTTATTTACATCAGTAAAGTCCGGACTACACTTTGTGATCAGTTGAATGCCACTTTAGTGAATTAAAGTACCAATTTCCTTCAGAAACAGCAAAATCTATACATTATTCCAAACTTTTGGCCACATTCAGTGTAGTTAACCCAAAACTTTTAATTATCATTCACTTACCCTGATGCCATGCCAATCAGTCTTTCTTCAGCAGAACACAAAAGAAGATTTTTAGAAGATAGAGCTCTGTCAGGTCCTTATAATGGATGTACACTGGTGCCAGCACTTTGAATGCCTAAAAGTCACATTTAGGCAACAAATAAGTAATCCATGCGACTCCAGCCGATCAATGAATGTCTTCTGAAGCAAATCGACAGGTTTGTATAAAAAAAAAAAAACAATAATTAAAACTTTTAAAAAGCGCTTCCTGCCAGCAGCTGACACGAAGTGCGACAGGTTTGAGCGAGAATTCGGAAGCGGTGCTTATTTACACGTGAGAATTTGGCCATTTCAAACAGCATCAGAGACCTGGATAGAAGCACCAATTTAAAGTTAAAAACTTTTTAATTATCAACTGGTTTCTTATTTAAATCTCATCAATTTGCTTCAGAAGACACTCATTGATTGACTGGAGTCGCATGGATTACTTTTATGCTGCCTAAATGTGACTTTGGGACCATCAAAGTGCTGGCACCTATGTACAGCCATTATAAGGACCTGAAAGAGCTCCATATTCTAAAAAAATAAATAAAATAAAAAAAGTCTTCATTTGTGTTCTGCTGAAGACAGTCAAAGACATATGGGATGCCATCAGGGTAAGTGATTGAGAATTTTCATTTTTGGGTGAACTAGGCAGTTCCTATAACGTGAATCGGACTACTGTAAAAAAATACATTTTCTGATCTTCATTTGAATGATCCCGATGTCGATTCTTAAAATCTGAAAGAACAAACTTTTACTTGAAAGTTTGCTTGTGTTGATAATTATATTGGTTAAATAAATAGCAGTTGAACTGAATAGTTTGGGCACTGTTTCATAATGCATGAAATTAGAAGTTTCCCTGTATAATTTACAGCATTAGCTGAGAGAAAATGTCTTTCATATGCAAGAAAAAGACATTATAATTGAAATACACCCAAAAGGATGAATCAGACCACAATAAAATTAATGAAATCAGAATACAAATCTAGAGCTTACGAATTGGAAACAAATCGGAACCTCCTGTATGGATACCCAGCCCTATGATCATGTACAGTCATGTGAAAAATAAAGTACACCCTCCTTGAATACTATGGTTTTACTGATCAAGACATAAAAATCATCCGGTCCATATCAGTTCGTAAAATTAGTTAATAATATGAACACCACATGACATTATTTTTGTTAAATCATGACGCTGTGTAAAGCAAAAATGGAGACGCCATATGTGAAAAATTAAGTACACCTTATGATTCAATAGCTTGTAGAACCACCTTTTGCAGCAATAACTTAAAAAGTAATAATTTTCTTAATGAGAAATTTTGGCCCACTCCTCTTTACAACGTTGCTTCAGTTCATTGAGGTTTGCGGGCATGCACTGTTCTCTTAAGGTCCCACCACAGCATTTCAATCGGGCTGAGGTCTGGACTTGGACTGGGCCATTGAAACACCTTAATGCTTTTCTTTTTCAGCCACTCCAATGTAGATTTGCTGGTGTGCTCGGTATAATGGTCCTGTTGAATGACCCAATTTAGGCCTAGCTTTAGCTGTTGGACAGATGGCCTAACATTTGACTCTAGAATACTTTGGTATACAAAAGGAGTTCATGGTCGACTCGATGACTGCAAGGTGCCCAGGTCCTTTGGCTGCAAAACAAGCCCAAATCATCACCACTCCACCACAGTGCTTGACAGTTGGTATGAGGTGTTTGTGCTGATATGCAGTGTTTGGTTTTCACCAAACGTGGCACTGTGCATTATGGCCAAACATCTCCACTTTGGTCTCGTCTGTCCAAAGGACATTGTTCCAGAAGTCTTGTGGTTTGTCCAGATGCAACTTTGCAAACCTAAGCTGTGCTGCCATGTTCTTTTTAGAGAGAAGAGGCTTTCTCCTGGCAACCCTTCCAAACAAACCATACTTGTCCAGTCCAGTCTTTTTCTAATTGTACTGTCATGAACTTTAATAAGCTAACTGAGGACTGTAGAGTCTGAGATGTAACTCGGTTGTTTTGCAATTTCTCTGAGCATTGCACGGGGGGTGAATTTGCTGGGTCTTGAATGTTTCCCACTTGTGAATAATCTTGCTCACTGTAGAATGATGGACTTTAAATTGTTTGGAAATGGCCTCATAACCCTTCCCAAATTGATGGGCAGCAACAATTTCTTCTCCAAGATCATTGCTGATGTCTTTCCTCCTTGGCATGGTGTTAACACACAGCTGAATGCTAAAAACTTCAGCTTTTATAGAGGTGGTCACACTTGCTGATGATCAATTAATCAAGGGCATTTGATTAGCAGCACCTGGCTTCTACGTAGCCTTTTAATTCCTTTGGAAGCAGAAAGGGTGTACTTTATTCTTCACACGTCTTCTACATTTTGGCTTTATTTTTGTTAAATCATGACACATATTCTGATTTTGATGACACGGTGTAATATGTCATGTGTTGTTTTTCATCTTAGGTTATATTTACCCAATTTTAAGACCTGCTAAAGACCAGATGATTTTGATCATGTCCTTATACCAGTGGCGGGCCGTGTTAAAGTCTAGGCCTTCAGTGTGATTCATGCCATTAAGAAAGCACAGTTACACAATGAATAAGACATCCCATGTCTTTGGGGAACATACATTGTGGAAGCCAACTCATTTATCGATATTACTTAAAAGTAAATTTTTATGACTTACTTTGTAGATCTCCCCAAGTGTCGACATGTTTGTGTGACATCATGCCCCTGCATCTCGTGAAATCGGAGTTGAGAATTTCTGCACGAGCCTACAAGTTGTAATTCTGACTTAAAGATGCATTCCATTGCACTTTTCCTAGTAGGAAGTTGTAAAATTTGACTTTCCGTGTTGAATGGACGCAGCACTACTTTTCAAAACTTGATCAGACACTGAATGCTCAAGCAGCCTTATTTACACTTAAACTCCTGATGTTGCTATAAATTTAAAAATGTACTTGAAGTGAAAATCAGCCCTCCTTTCCTGTTTAATAAATAAAGCAATCACACGTTCATGCAGAACATCTTGTGTTTTAAAATCCATAAAGATCTTTCTCAGTGGTGATGTGGCAGTGACAGCCAACTGGTCATTAAGAGCTTGTGCTTTTCGCTATTGAATTACATACACTCAAGGCCAGCTTGAAGGCCTTGACTGGGAAATATCCTAAAGATCACACCCAAAATCAATCAGATTGGCTGATGAGTCTGACAATCTGACATTAGTTGCACATTAATTTGCACTGTTGAGGGATTCTGTGGAAAATCTGAAGGCCTGAAGGGGTGGAGATTAGACTCACTTGCTGCTTTGGGCATGCGATTTGCGAAACGGTCATCACACGTTGCTTGTAAGCATAAAGGAATCAAATCTGACTGGATAAATTCCTTGTTTTTCCTCTATTTATTTGTAGGTTATAGAAAGCAAATTAAAAATACATAGGCAAAAAGGTAATTGATAATGAAAAATATTTATTTGGCATGTTAGGCCAGCAGAGGAGGCTTTACATTAAACCATAGAATTCAAGGAGGGTGTACTTTTTCACATGACTGTAGCCTTCATTTGGATATTATAAAATAGATAGGGTTATACCAATATATACTGAATCAATATCAATAAACAAAGATCAATATATCACATGTAGATAAAAGGTTTGATTTTACTATTTCTTGACAAACTACAATCTAGTGTTTGCATGCTTTGTGGAGATAATGATTTCTATTATTAAATTTAAAAACACACGCACGCACACACACACACACGCGCACACACACATGCACATAAGAAACAACCACGCATGCATATCAAGAGCTGCTCTGGTGTCACCTGCACATGTGTGCCCAGAGTTCAAAGAGCATGTAAACTGAACTGTGGAAATGGTTGCATAACAGACAAAGTTCTTTTTTCAAAATCAATAGATAAGCAGATGGGGTAACAGCACAGGATGCAAGACGTGTGGGAGTGAATTTAGAGGATACTCTTTTACATGCAAATGTGTCCAGTGTGTAGGAGAGGAGACCACACACACAAAAGCTCCCCTCTCTGTATTTTAACTCCTTTGAAAGATCCCCAAGGTATATTAGCTGATCTTTTTGGAATGCAGCGTGCAACATAATCAGAACACTCGCGGTTGCTATGGAAACTAATGCAGCCGGGTCTTTAGTGCGTTCTTTTCCACACTGAATTATACAACAAAATTACGAAAAGTGTATCTGCCATTACGTAGGGGGCGTGGTTTCCTCCAAATAAAGGCGTGGTCAGTCATTGTTTAATTTATCACTACTTTGAACTTTGATTTCTTCCTTTGATTTTAAGGTTGACTGAAATATTATGTTAATCATGTTGTAAGAGCAAATGCAATAAAGTTTTTTATCTTCAAAAATTGAATTTAAAAAATAAAATTCCATGTACATATAAGATATTCTACAATAGAACCAAAACCTAACTTTGTTAGGAAAGATGTATAGTGTGTGAGATGTGAATTGCGAGACCTCTGGGTTAAGAGACCTCGGTTTAATTTGAAAACATGAAGTTCAGATTATATATGGTGACACATTATCTCACCTGGAGACGCCAGGTTTTCTGATGACGAGCTGTGTCTGTTTCTTCGCGTCCTCTTTTCTCTACCTGCTCGGGGTGAGAGATTTCCGGCCGGTCCCGGTAAAAGAAGCGCCTCTTCCCCACAACCGTCCGCTTCCAGCTCCGTCAGAACGCTTTCCGTCGAGTCCGAGATCCGGACCGCTGCCCCGGGGTTCAGCGACAGCCCCAGTGACGGTGTGGCCCGGGTCTTTTCAAACAGCACCGCGGGCAGCTCTGAAGGGGGAAAGTTCTTCTCCTTAGTTAAATCTCCGCCGCCTTTCTCCGGCACGCCGTCGGTGGGATCGCACTCTGCCATCATCTTGGGCAGTGGCTTGATTCTGTCTCTGTCCAGAGAAACTCAAAAATCTCGGATAGAGCTCTTATGAACCCCGCTTCATAGCCGGCTGTCAGTCTTTAAGAGAGTATTTTTCCCGTAAAGACGAGCTCTGAGTCGTTTCACGTCTACATCTTTCGTCATCATTATCGACTTCCTCTAGTCTCACGCATGCGCACTTCCTATCCACGCCGTCGGGCAGCTTTCTTAAAGGTACAGTAACGCTTGACTTTTAAATAATCAACGAAGAGGTGATGGAATTTTAGTGATGTCATTTTAGCTCACAAAATTCTTGTTACAAGATTGCGTCACATATAATTTCACTCCCCTTGATAATAAAAACGTTTTATTATTCTTATATTAGTTAAATGTAATTATCAAAATACATTTTCCTTTAATACTATTGATTTTCATACTTATCATTTACTCACCCTCCTGTCGTTTCAGAAAGTCATGAATATCGCAGTCTGTCTATTTAATACAATCGAAGCTGATATTGACTCACTTTAAAGCTTAAGAGCACACAATCATTAAAATAGACCATGCAGCTCATGCTTCATATTCCAAGTCTTCTAAAGACAGGTGATGGTGAGGAACAACATCTTTACGTAATTTTTCACTGAAATTATTGACGTCCATTGACACTTCTCAATCTCTTTTTCTAGCCTCTGTGAATTGTTTTTAGCCACCACAACCTGATTTGTCAGTAAACAGCAATATACCATATTCACTCTAACGCCATCTTTGATATGAATGTAAATGAGGCTGTGAGGGATAGATCTGCACAGTATAAAGCTATCAAAAATAGTTTTTTGTCTAACTGAAATTTCTTGGAATTATATTTATTTCAATGTTTCCTCAGCAAAACTATCCACACACACACAAAACAGTACAACCCACTGAAAAGACTGCATGTTGTTTTTATCCCTTACAGCCTCTGTCAGTCCTGTGAAAAATTCAAGCTGGCGCTGCTGTGAACAAGATCTATTGAAGCAGGGAGAAATAAGATAAAAAGATCTTGTGGTAAAAAATTGTTTTATTCCCACCATGTCCCATGTTGTAAAGTATAAAACAAAGTTATACATGTGGACGTGCAATACAAATTGAATAAATCTTTAATATATCAATTAAAATTAATCAGAAAAAAAACAATGGAATACAGATGGAATTGATTTTGTGAATTGGCAACAATATTTTCCCTTCTCTTGGAACAATAATTTGTACAAGCAGCAATGTGTAAGGAAATAATGTCAGTAATAAGTGTTATTTTTTTTTTCCTGTAATTTGATTTCTATGGTAGAGGTGTAACATGTTATTGGTAAATTGTAATGAACTGTAGTAAACATATATAACCATGCATTTGTAAAGCATACTATATTTGGCACTCCAAGTTGTGCAAATCTCCTGAGTTTTTGAGAAGGTAGGGCACTCTATCTTTTCCTCTCTCACAAACACACATCCTTATAATCATAATACATTCTTCCTACTGTATGAAGAATAAAACAACAGTATCCAAAGAAAAACAAAAAGTCCACAGAGTAAAAAAGAAAAGACAAACCTATAAAAGCAGCCTCAGGGTTTTAATGACATCTAAATTAAAACTGTAATTTTAATTTACTTCAAGGGTGCATCATTTCTGCAGGTTTTAAGGACCTTTTCGCATGTTTTGTCATTGTGAGGTTTTCTCTCATTCTCATTTGCTCTGTTTCACAATGGTATACATGAGTACCTTAGTGCAATAGTTCACCAAAAAATGAAAGTTCTCTCATAATTTACTCACCCTCATGCCATCCCAGATGTGCATGATTTTCTTTCTCCAAAAACAAATGAAGATTTTTAAAAGAATATCTCAGCTATGTAGGTCCATACAATACAAGTGAATGGTGACCAAAAAGCACATAAATGCAACATAAAAGTAATCCATAAATATCCAGTGGTTTAGTCCATGTCTTCTGAAGCAATCTAATTGGTTTTGTGTGATAATAGACTCAAATGTGACTCCTTTTTTAACTTGTCATTGCAGTCTCTAGGCACCATCATGATTTCAAGCTCAATTACACTTCCTACTTCTTGACAGCAAGTGCAAGATGGCACTATAAGAAGTGTAATCAAGCTTGAAATCATGATCGCCAAGGAGACTGCTGATGTCAAGATGTACAGGTAAAAGAGGAGTTACATTTTGGTATGTTCTAACCTAAAATCAACTGGATCGCTTCAAAAGACATGGATTAAACCACTGGAGTCTTATGGATTATTTTATGATGAATTTTTGGAGCTTTTGGAGTTCTGGTCACCATTCACTTGCATTGTATGGACCTACAGAGCTGAAATATTCTTCATTTGTGTCCAGCAAAAGAAAGTCATACAAATTTGGGATGGCATGAGTGCGAGAAAATTATGAGAATTTTCATTTTTGGGTGAATTAACCCTTTAACAAACCTAAATTTCATAAACTAGTACATAATCAGAGTTTCATCTCAGACTCTTGGAATTCTCCAATATAAGGAACAATTTAGAAATGTCATTATTCAATAACAATGTCTCTTTGTGCATAAGGATAAACATTAATCCAATGTGAAATCAGAATCTTCCTTCCTGGCATTCACTATCTTCCACTGAGAACATGACTGAGTCCACAGAGGGGTCTTGGCACTGCCACATGTGCTCTTCTTACTTCTGCTCTTTATCCAAGATCAAGTCCTAGACCATGAGTTTCTGTTTGCGATTTGCAAACGAGGTACTAATGTTATGAGATGTTCAAAATAATCCCAATGATTGAATTCACAATGTAGTGCAGGTCCCATGAAAATCTGCAGAAGAGAGATACACCCTTAAATCTTCCAGAAGATCTTCTTTCTGTAGAGCAGGAAGGCTATAAACATCCATATAGAAGTGGCCAGGAGGTTCTGTGCCAGATGCTCAGCATGTGATTGGCTGTTTGCCATCTTCCAACGGAAGGGGAAGTATTCCTCAAACACCTCATGGCCCACATACACCAAGATGGAATTCATACCTGACAAATTAAAGTAAAATACAATCCAGTCACATTACGGTTTTATTTATACTTCTGTTATGTTCACATAAATATTAAGGCCCAAAACATGTTTTCTGCAAGAATGTGAACACAAAGGCTTCTAGCTACTCCAGCGATGTGGAATGATGAACACACATTATGTACAATGGGACTGTGACTTGCATATCCTTTTGGATAGATTACAATTTTAGTACTACAATCAGCTGTAAAAGTCAAATTGTGAATGCAAGTATCCAATGAACTGATGCTGGAAGAGGGTGTATTCTTTGGTTAAGGTACATTCATTCTGCTTGTGAAATGTGAGCTTTAAAATTCTTACCAGGGTAAAAGAAGGGTGCGCCAGACCACCACTTCTTCACATCCACCATATAGTAAAAAAACACCAAAACCACAAAAGCAAAACTGCTGAGAGTCGTCACATAGGACAATGACCTGAAATCAAACAAAAGTCACAGGAAAGAGTCCTACAATCAGCACAGCAAACATGTCACAGCTCAAGCTACACATTCCTGTTCTAATAGGAAAGCAAATTTGGTATCCTACTTCCTACTCATAAATGAGCTACATTCTTACATGCATGAACAAAACCTGAAATGCTTCATTCTTAAGCACTAACCTTGAACAGTTTTAACCAAAAAAGGTAACAACGTCAATGGTAATATTCATCATATCTAATGGTGAAATAAAAATATAAAAAAATACAGTGCTATATCTATAGGGAGACCGGGTTTACCACAAGTTTTTGTTAACAGGAATGAAGCCATTGTTTCTGGAGCACTTGGTCAGCACAGCTGAGATGATCCCCTTAATGTTAAGACAGACAGCATGAAGTTTTCACACTTCTAAATTTCAAACAAAGCTTCTAAATAAAAGATTTTACTAATCTAATCTACTGACATGCAGGAGTTCAAATTCAATTTGAATAAAAAAAAATTAAAAAAAAAACACATAAAACACTTAACTTTCACTAATAACATTAACAAACACTATTCCATGGCTTTCTGGAATACTGCATTGTTATTGGTCAATCATGGCATTCTGCAGTCAGTAACTAGCTGTGCTATATTCATGTCTCTCATATCAATCTGTAGTCTCTTCTCACATAATTTCTACTCAATTCAATAATTCATGTACATTTATTTATATGCTTGGAAAGAAGATGCGTAATAAGCGGGAAAATGTACAGTCATCCGGTCCATTTCGCCTCAGGGCAATCACCCTTTCTTGGTTTATTTTGCGATAATGACCAGCTGACTGTGCATTATCCCTTACTTGTAATTTTTAGATGATAGGCTTGTAATAGTACATTACATAATATAATACATAGAAACGCCATGAAGCATCATATTTATATTCTTAATGTAAGCTTCTTTCATGGACCCATGAACCCACAATGGAGAGCTAATGCGGACGTCAAATTTGCACTATAAAATAACTAAAATGTTGGGTTGTTTCTTACCAAAACCTATTGTGTGCCTTAAGAAGACTTGGAATATGATGTAAGAGTCCTTTTTTAAGCTTTCAAGTGAGTCACTATTATCTGATATTTTATGGAAATAACTGACAGCAACATACTTTAAAATGTCATCTTTTGTGTCATGCAGAAGAACGTAAATCATACAGTATGTAATAAAAACGGCATGAGGGTGAGTGAATTATCATAACGTTTTCAAAACTATTCTTTTAAACGTGCATTCAGTAACTTTTGTCTTTGTGTCATATTGTATGCACACTGGCACCTAGCGGCTTGGATGCAGCATCATTTAAAATCAATAGTTTTCAGTTTCAGATGCATTTGTAGAAATGTTATATTCAGAGACAGTCATAATTACGTCAATCAATTAGTGAAAGTGTCAAATAACAAGACAGTTACTGAGATTAGTATTCGGCTGGTCATGTGATTCTGAAATGGCAGTTCCCATGTGCGCAACCTTTCCATGTAGAATAAAACAGCTTTTATAAGGTCACTGATATGACTGGAGTCTTCATTTTAATGTGAGTGGTCATGCTTTCCTACATATATTGCAAAATGACAATTCATGGCTTTAGGAGTTAAACTTTTTTAATGAGGAAAAATTACTGAGTGCACCTTTAAAATGTTAAAAAAGTTACAAAAACAATATCAAAATGGTTTACATACCAAAATGGATCCCCAAATGAGAAATCGTGTGATTATTTGTCTGTGTTGGTCCCTGTAATGCAGCAGAATTTTTCCTGCCTGGAACACACATTAGAGCTGGACAATTATTGAATGCAATGGAGGTGATCTCTAATCATGTGATTTCTAATAATGTGATTTCAGAGCACTAAAAACGAAAACAGTTTGTTGCTGTGTGCATAACAAAAAAAAGCATGTCATCTATAATGAGGTGTAAGAAAAGAAGTGTCTTTCAACTGAACTCACCTGAAGTCCCAAAAATGCCATCAATATGGAGTTAATGCTTCCCAAAACACCCTCAGGGTCAAATGGTGCAATGGACTTGTACACAACCTGCGATGCATGCATGCACACACAATAACTTGCATCAGCTAGTACAGTACAGGCACAACGAGTGTGTGTTTTTTGCCAGTTTTGACTAAATAGGCCTGACTTGCAGATACTTGCTCCTGTCTGGTTACAAAGTGTTTCTCAGTTATTGTGTTGTGTCTGTTTACCCGTGATGAAGGCGTCTGGTAAATATGAGTGTCTCCGAGCAGCCAGCGGTCAATATGACCCGCAGCCCCCCCAGTGCAGTTTAGGAACTGGCCAAAGTCACCAATGCCCCCTGGACCCAAATAACCACTGCAGGAGAGACACATCAAGAGAACAAAATAGCATTGTTTGCATCATGAATTTAATAAGCAAGATACATTTCTGTACAATAGATGGGCATAAACCATGCAATTCAGTTGCATTTCATTTTGATGTATGCAGCAGCCATGCACTGGTGACACTTTACAATTATATATTTACATTAACATTAGTTCGCAAATTCGCAATTAACAATGTACAATACATTAAAGCATTTATTAATTTTGGTTAATGTTGATTTCTACATATACTAATAGATTGTGTATATTAGAAGTCATGTACATAAACATTAAAGGGATAGTCCACCCAAAAATGAAAATGATCTCATTTACTCACCCTCATGCCATCCCAGATGTGTATGACTTTCTTCTGCAGAACACTAACAAAGATTTTTAGAAGAAAATCTCAGCTCCTTACAATGCAAAAAAATGGTGGCCAGAACTTTGAAGCTCCAAATATCACAAAGGCAGCATAAAATAATAAGGTGGTTTAATCAATGTTTTCAGCCGATATAATTTGGGTGAGAAACTGATCAATATTTAAGTCCTTTTTACTATAAATCCCCACTTTCTGAAAGTGAAGGTAGAGATGTATAGTAAAAAATAACTTCAATATTAAACTGTTTCTCACCCACACCTATCATTTAGCTTCTGAAGACATTGATTAAACCACTGGAGTCATATGGATTACATTTATGGTGCCTTCATGTGATTTTTGGAGCTTCAAATCTCTGGTCACCATTCACGTGCATTGTAAGGAACGGACCTACAGAGCTGAGATATTTTTCTAAAAATCTTAATTTCTGTTCTGCAGAAGAAAAAGTCATACACATCTGGAATGGCATAAGGTTAAAGAAATTATGAGAATGTTCATTTTTGGTTGAAATATACATTTAACGTATTATGAACTAACAATTATATATTTATAAATTAACATTATCCAAAATTAATATAGCACCTTATTGTACAGTGTAACTCATGCATCAAATGTAAACAATTACAAGTGACTAGCAATGTTTTATTTTTAAATCAATATATATTACAGGATAAAAAAGGAAATGTATTTTTATTTCTGATTTACTAGGATTTGTTTCAAAGCTAAGCTTCAGTTTTTCCATTTATAAATACCACTCAAATCTCAAATACACACTCATATACAAGTGCCCTGTAAATTTAGCAAGGCACAAAACAGTAGATTCTGCCAAGAATTGTTATATTATCTCTTTGTGACTGTGAAAGATGGCAAGGGATGTGGAGACTGACATTTGGTATATAATACATTCAAGATTATGAGAAATATTTTACTAACGTTGGGCAGCCTGGCACTGGGAGAAGAAAGGTCAAACATAACCACACTGTCTCCAAAGCAATCACACACAGCCATGCAGGCCAGTAGAGGCAGACTTCATGTACGGAGTACCAGCATGTCTCCTAGGAACAAAAAGATGATAGACATTTGAAATTATGACTATTATAACAAATAAAATAACAAATGATTATACTTTACAAATTGACATCAAACATGTTTAATGATTAAGTTAGGGTTCCCACACTATATGAGTATGGAATTTCCATGACCTTTCCAGTCATTCAAGAATACTGGATAAGAATCTTTCAAAATATATTTATAATGATTGTTCTCAAAAAGATCAATTTGTAGCCGAAAAAATATTCTGAGCATAACTAGCTGAGTACTATTTGAAATATTTATAAATTCTACAATGCATTTTTTATTTTAAATAAAAATGACTATGGGAACCCTGTTAAGAGTCAAAGACTTATAGAGTTTGTATAAATATGCATGTGTGTAAAAAGATTATTTGTGAGTGTGTATGTGTGTGTGTGTCTGTGTGTGTGTGTATACAGTATGTTTGGACTGGAGAAGATAACTTCACTCACACTTGACAGGTTGTGGACTCGGTCCTGGGCCACAGCAAGGTCCAAAACAGCCACAACAAGGTAGGTGAAGCCCAGACGCTGTAATACACCAGGAATACGCAGGGAATCCCAAGACACTGCACAGACACATGTACGCATGCATAAAACACCACTTCAGCACCTAAATACATGGTTTCATTGTAATATTTCATTTCATAACATAATCCACCTTCATATTGTCTACATTGCTTAAACTTTAACATAAACTCACTGAGAACGTCATTAGGAACACCTGTACACCTAATTATTAATGTGATTATCTAAACAGCATTGCATTGCATAAAATCATGCAGATATGGGTCAGGAGCTCCAGTTAATGTTCACATCAACCATCAGAATAGGGAATTTTTTTTATCTCAGTCATTTCGACTGTGGCATGATTGTTGGTGCCAGATAGGCTGGTTTGAGTATTTCTGTAACTTCTGCTCTTCTGGGATTTACATGTACAACATTCTCTAGACTTTACTCAGAATGGTGCCAAAAACAAAAAGATAGTTGCACTTCTGTGAACAGAAACGCCTTGTTGATTAGAGAGGTCAACGGAGAATGGCCAGACAGGCTCGAGCTGACACAAGGGCTACGGTAACTCAGATAACCACAAATTGTAGTAAGCAGAATAGCATCTCGGAATGCACAACACGTCGACCCTTAACCCTATGGGGTCGACGGACGCGTCGGTGCATCCTGCTGGATTTTTTCGTCATTACAGCAGAAACAACATAAAATACTTCGGCATTTTGGGGCATACAGATAAGTGTAAGAGATCATTAGGGACTAATAAAGGGTCTACTTTTATTTGTGTACACTCAATAACAACAAAACCTTGTGCTTTTGTAAAATAAAAAGGGTGAGCTTACAGCAGTCTCTATGTTCAAGAGCATATATCTGAAACACGTTACAAAAATGAACTGAAACTCTGCGAATACTTATCACACAAACATGAAACATATGTCTAAAAGAAAGCTTAAAATGTCTACTTTTAAATAAAAATATTCAAAACAAATATTCTCCTGCAATGTAATCTGTTTGAAACGAAGCGATATACAGTTTTTACTGGCTCAGCTAATTATCTCTAATGTGATCACACCTACATACAGAGGGCGCTATTCATACGGTAATGTGCTGAGACGATCAATGCAAATGGTGAAAGCCCCCGACTGTGCAGTTTATTCACTTTTATGCATGTTTGAAAGACAGCACGATACACAGGCGAGGAAATCCCTGGATAATGACGAAGAGTTAACATTTTTCTCAGAAGAAGAGTGGGACCCCAATGAACGTTTGTATTTTGAAAAGAGTCTTGATCCAGCTGAGGATACAATTCAAGAGTATGTCATTTAGTTTTCATTAGTTGACATGCTATTTTATATAAACATGTACATATTTTACTAGTGGGGCTGTTTCCAGACTTGCCAGCCAGGATTAAGAGTATTGAAATTTTAAATATGTCCTAATAAGCAAGTTTTAGTTACATTTAAATGTTGTTTCGGCTAAAGCAGGTATTTAAATTGTATGATGTATGATAAAAATATGGTATGTAATATGATATAAAAATAATATGAATGTTTAGATTATATTTTATCTAGTGTTTATGCTGCCTAATTATCATCATCAAAGCTTGTGCTTGCAAATATGTGTTTGGGTGTGATGTTAAAATGCACTTTAAATATGCCCATATTACAAAATCACCATCTTATAAGGATTTCTGAAGGATAATGTGACACTGAAGACTGCAGTAATAATGCTGAAAATTCAGCTTTGATCACAAATAGCATTTTACAATATATTAAAATAGAAAACTGTTTTTTTTAATTGTAAAAAGGGTTCACAATATCACTGTTTTTACTGTATTTTGGGTCAAATAAATGCAGTCTTGGTGAGCAGAAGAGACTTCTTTTAAATGGTAGTGTAGGTCTAAAATTAAAAAAAAAAAAAAAGTCTTTATGTAAAGAAAATTTATAGTCATATTAATTCTTTTAACTTAAAACTTGATTTTGATCATTAAGTCTCCTCACAGTCATTCTCTTTCTGTCACATTCCTCATTGATAGGCCCAGGGGAGAGGTCTTTTGTCTCCACAGGAGTGAAATACATCCATATTCATCAGACTTTAGCCATTAATATGTCTTTTGCAACTGAAAAAAATCACAAATGTCAAGGCATGTCAAAACTTCTCCAGGGCCCAAAACACCCTCAGACCCCAGAGGGTTAAGATGGATGGGATACAACAGCAGAAGACCACGTAAGGCACTTTATTAGAACAATAAGTGCTAAGTGAGTGTATAATGAAATGACAATATTAAGGACCACATGACATTTCTTAGAAAACACAATTTTCTTTCCTGTGTGGATGTCTTTCCTTCTGAAAGTTGTAGTGGGACATTTGAAAGGGCTTGTGCTTTTATAGAACGCCAAAAGCCTTTAGTTTATGTCACAGCCTGCCAAAGACTGTAAATTGTAAATCTGTATGTCAACTTATAAGAGAACAATAACATATAGATGACCTCAACACAAAAAGCCACAAAACTCACATTCTGATTTAATGGGGACGTTTCAGTGTACATGGGACATTCCACTGATTACATGCATGTAATCTAATGAACAGGAACTTAATTTCTTTCATGTTTCAACTAATGATGTGGCTTACTGCAGTTTACACAATTCATAAATTAGTACATGTATACCATTTTTGAGCTCAAAGGAGAAGAAGAAAAAGTGGAAAAATGTGTTACTGCTTACAGGGTCCTTGGCAGTAGTTAGGATTAATGATGATGACGCCGATGAGGAAGAGTTGTAAGCTCCTCCAGAAAACCTTCCACAGAAGATGAGTGTGTTTGATGCCTCTACGCAACGACCCACTCAAGGACAGACCAATGGATGTTCCCATAATGAACACAAACCTGTGAGAAAGAGAAAGGGAGACAGAAATTCAGTTTCCTGTTTTAAGATGCTGCATTTTCTGTGGTGATTTCCAATAGATTTGTTCATCCTTTACGCACCCTCATGATGCTATATCAACACAATGAAAGTGGGTAGTCACCATTAACCTTTATTTAATGGGGGTGCAGCCTGGACATTCTGCTAAATATCTCCTTTTTGTTCCATGCAAGAAAGAAGATCATCCAGGGTTGGAACGACGTAAGTGTGAGTAAATGATAAAACAATTGAGGAATTTTGATGAAATGAGTTTAAAGGCCTCATGACTTAAGTTAAACTGATTATTACTGCAGTAGATGCTTGCTTCAGCTGCGCAGCAGAAATAAAGGTTATTGGGTTTGCTGTTGATGTAAAACATCACCTTATACCCTTTAGCTTTTACTATGCCACTTCCTTTTAGCCGCAGTAATAACCACCCATTTAAACTCAACTGGCTCAGTTACACCATCACTTATGCCAGCGCTGATGTGCCTTGCAGATCAAATAAAAACATTGAAAGTCTCATAAAATGTTTCACAACTATACCACTAGGGGAGCAACTAACAATTATTTGCTAATCAATTAATCAGATTAAAAAAATTGAATGTTCTCTATTTTATTATATTATAGTCACAATATAATTCCCATAGTTCCATTTATGTTATTCCATAGTTTTGATGACGTTACTATTATTCTAAAATGTGAAGAAAAAAAAATATACATATAAAGAATAAGTGTTTCAATGCCAATGGCAGTATATGCTTATCCAGTAAAATATTTTTTTGCCATAATATAACTTTACTGGTGAAATCAGACATTTGACATTATCAGGACCATGAAATATTTCCCCATAGCATTATTATACATTATACTCATCATTGCCTTTGTTGAAAGCGAGAGAGAAAATGAAAGTTTGCAGATGAATATACTACTGTATATGTACAGTAGTTTACTATAGTTTATTAATCTGTAAACTTCCATAAACTCTCAAATTTCAACTCAGGCATTGGTTCTCTCGCACTGACAAAATGCGCTTGAGGAGAAACCATCTAAAACACTTTAAAACCTCCAGACTTGGGGCCTGGGTAGCTCAGTGAGTATTGACACTGACTACCACCCCTGGAGTTGCAAGTTTGAATCCAGGGTGTGCTGAGTGACTCCAGCCAGGATTCCTAAGCAACCAAACTGGCCCGGTTGCCAGGGTAGATTCACATGGGGTAACCTCCTCATGGTCGCTATAATGTGTGGTTCTCCAGACCTTTTTAAGACCTTCTAAAGAAAATGTAAGGAATCAATGTGCGTGTGTGTGGGGGAGGGGGGTATCCCTCATTTTTTAAACAAGGGATCATAAAAATTGCATTTTGTTTTTATTTAGTACTGCCCCAAAGAAGCTATTTGACATAACATATATTCCAAAAGACAAAAAAATAACTGAATTTACACACATGATCCTGCTACGAAGTTTACATTCCCTTGGTTTCTAATATGGTGTGTTGCTTTCTCGAGGATCAATGACTGTTTGTGTAATAATTGTTCATGAATCCCTGCTTTGTAGACCAGTGAAGGTGTCCACTTTTCTTAAAATAAATATCCAACTACAGTAAAACTATTTGGTTTCTCAGCATCTTCTGCACATTGGAGTTCTTCACAACAGCGGCTATATATGAGGTCCAGATTTTGACAATTGAGGGACTAATACAAAACTATTACAAAAGGTGCAAACAATTATTGATGCTCAAGAAGGCAACATAAGAAGAACCAAGTGGTGCAAACTTTTAAACAGTATGATGTGTAAATAAGAGTACATTTTGTGTTATGAAGTTTTTGAAGGGAAATGCTACATAAACAATATAATCTCTTATAGGCTATTTGTATACATTCTGAAAGGGGTGTGTAAACTTATAAAAATAATAGTGTTATGCAAACTTCTGCACTTAACTGTATAGGCTATATAGTTTGAGAAAATTAATTTTTTTTTTATTTTAAATTTTTTTTATTTAGCTTTTTCAAAGTTTAACCTTATAGCCTATCCTATCCAAATGATGTCATATTGCATGTGTAATCACTTCACAAAAATCCACAGAATTGTAACCAAAAATTCAAAATACAACCCCCACATCTCAATATAAGTGCTTGTACTACATAAAAAGTGCAGTGTAGCTCTTTAAATGTGACATTGTCTGATTTACTTCCGTGCTCGTGGGGAAATGAACATTACAGGTAAATACTTGCTTAAATATTCACGTGCTGCATGAAGAAATGGATCGGCTTCTTTCAACTTGTTGTTGAAAACAAATTTTTTATTGGTGCGTTTCTATTTGTGCTAACTGACAAGATTACAAAGAGCATGCGCCAAGCATATGATGTCATTACCATGGTATCCAGATACATTTCAGCAGATTCGCAGAAAGACTAAAATGAAAGTATCGTCAAATCAACGTGCAACGCATCAAAATTGCTTCTCTTCTCTGCAAACGATACCAAAGACACTAGCGAGAGGAAAATTAATACATCAAATATAATTCGAAAAAAATCAGTGAGCCTACCAACAGAAACCAGGACATAATTATAATGTTTAGAAAATTGTCGGGACATCTGGACACACCTCTTCAAAACGGGACGTCTGGTCACCCTACTTAAATGCAATGAGATAACAATCCCTCATACAACATTTAATGCCATGACCATATGAATTAAAGACTTGTTGCTCCGAATTAAGACCTTTTAAGGCCTTATTTTGCGGAAGGGTAAATTAAAAATGTTTAAGACCCGCGGAAACCCTGTTTTCACTCTTGGTGAGCCGCATGGTGAGTTGTGAGTGGAAGCTGCGGTAACACGCTCAGCAAGCCACATGATAAGATGCATGGTCTGACAGTCTCCGATGTGGAGGCAACTGAGATTTGTCCTCCGTCACTCGGATTGAGGCGAGCCACTACGTCACAACAAGGACTTAAAGCGCATTGGGAATTGGCCATTCCAAATTGGGGAGAAAAAAAATAAAAATCACAAAAACAAAAACCCTGCAGACTTTGACCTCTGAGACATCGATATGATAGCAATTTATAACATTGAAACTAATGCAACAATATGATGTTGCAGGACTACTAAACTGCAAAGCGCATTTTAATCAAAATGATTGTGCACACTTTCTCTGTTGCGAACACTTGAATTGATGCAGAATTACACGCTAGCTCGCTAAGTGAACAGATACTCACTTGTGGTAAATACAAAAAGTTTGAATGTAAATATTAAAATGTTAGTTATGTGGAAAGAAAGAACTGCATGAAACAACACAAGCACTCTGTCAACGCACCTGATGCAGCAAGCGGTCCACATTAAAATGTATGTTTCTGCTCGTATTTGAAATGTATAAAGTACTCCTGTGCGAGTTATCATGCAAACATATTTTTCACAGCTGTAAAGTGAGGTCACTGAATTAGTTTCTCCATGCACACAGCATATATTAATCTAACTGATAATGAAATTTGTTGTCAATTATTTTCATTATTGATTTGATCAATTAGTTGTTGCAGCCCAATATGCCACCGTATAATATAACAACTCAAATTTAGCAGACAGTAGGGGAGCAGCTTTATGCATTGTTGAGAAGAATCAGTCTTTTGCATTGCTTACCAAGGAAACACGAGATCAGCCACTGTGAGACCTGCAAGAGGAAGAACACATATTTAACTTCCTGTTGTCATATTACTATCTATTAAATTTATCTCAACTTCATGTGAAGTACTTACATTTACATTTATTAATTTGGCAGTACTTGTTAGACATATTCAACTAAATTTGAGTTGAAGATACAATAAATAAAAAATACAATAAATAAATAAAAGATCACTTCCTAAAATGCATACATTAAATGTAAAGGCTTTGTAAATGATCTTCAATGTTATAAATAGAGGTTCCGAGATTGGTTAAAGTAACAAACAAGGTAGAAGTCAAATCATTCATAATGATGATTTTGGATAGGAGTTTACCATTCCAACTCTCATGCCTGAAGAACCAGTAATGTCCACCTCCATAGTTCACAAACACCATAATGACAAGAGCCAGGCTGTGGAGACAACAGAGGGAATTTGTGTCATTGGATTAAAAATGTAATCATTACAGTACACATATTTTATTTAAGGAAATATAAACTCTTTCACAAACAAATATTCACCATCAGAACTATCCTCAGAATAATTAGGCCAACTGCAGTCAAGCACCAATTGTTAAATAAGATTAACTGGCAAACCTTTCAACTTTGTTAAACAACATAAAAAAACTAAAATGTATAATATTTGCCTCAATGTCAGTCAGTTTAATTAGTCTGTTTCAGTATAGCGCACATACTAAAATGCTAATTACCTGTGGACTACCAGCTTCACACTTTGAGTAATGCAGTTTCCTTTCTGTGTATAATAATATTCATCTCAATCCTTAAGATAATTAGTGAAAGAGCAACATACCCACGGAATGTGTCCAAAGAGCGAAGCCTCCGTCCAGTGGTGGATGGAATTATTGATTCAGTGGAGGCATCTACCAATATGTTTGGAGTGCCAAGCTCCTAAAGACAATGAAAGAGAGAGAGAGAGAGAGAGAGAGAGAGAGGGCAAATTAATGAGAGTGAAGAGATGAGATCATTAAGATTCCTTTCCATGGCAATGATTTTTTTAACCACTTGGAAATCACAGCTCTTCCTTGCAAAAACACTCAGCACAGACACAGTAAATTAAAGGATTAGTTCACCCAAAAATGAAAATTCTCTCATCATTTACTCACCCTCATGCCATCCCAGATGTGTTATGACTTACTTTCTTCAGCAGAACACAAACAAAGATTATTAGATGAATATCTCAGCTCTGTAGGTCCACACAATGCAAGTGAATGGTGACCAAAACTTAAAAGCCTCTGAAAGGCATATAAAAAGGCAGCATACAAGTAATCCAGTGGTTTAATCCATGAATTGTGAAGCCATCCAATTGGTTTTGGGTGAGAACAGACCAATATGCAACTTATTTTTCAATATAAATCTTGACATCTGCAGTCTCCTTGGTGATCATGATTTCAAGCTTGATTACATTTCCTAGCACCATCAAACGCTCTGTGCATTTGTAAAGCACTAGTGTAATTGAGCTTGAAATCATGATTGTGCCTAGAGACTGCAACGGCAAGATGTAGAGTAAAAAATGTGTTACATCTTGGTTTGTTCTCACTTAAAACCAATTGGATAGCTTCAGAGTCTTATGGATAACTTTTTTTCTGCCTTAGTTCTTGAGACAGGGAGGCAGACATTAGGCGAGAATTCAGGGTTATTCCTATGAACGTAGTGGTCTGTGTTGGATTCAGACAGCTCTTTTTCTTGTTCACAGAAAACCCCAACTTCTGCACATGTCTCAAAAGCAGTCTGGAGTCTTGCACAGTCTGCTGTTTTGTGGGGGCACAAAGAAGCCAGTCGTCCAGATAAGGCATAATACGCATACCTCTCATCCAAAGAGGAGACAGAGCTGCGCTCACACACCTTGTGAAGACACGAGGAGCAAGGGAAAGACCGAAAGGTAGAACCTTGAACTGGTAGGCTTGATTAAGGAAACTGAAACGCAGAAACTTTCTGTGATGAACAGCAATTGGGATGTGAATTTCAGGTCGACACTTACAAACCAATCGTCTGCTGCCACAGACCGAAGAACGTCAGCTGTGCGCAGCATTCGAAAAGGAAGGACATTCAGGAACAAATTCAGATGCCTCAAATCGAGAATTGGGCGGAAACCACCGTCCTACTTCGGAACAAGAAAATATGTTGAATAAAACCCCTCTTCCTGAACTAGGGAATGAACTTTTTCTATGGCTCCCTTCTGTAACAGTGAACGAATTTCCAGAGAGAGGGCCATTGAACAAACTGCATTTTTGACAACCGTAGGAACGATTCTTGAAAATCTGGGAGGCCGGCGTCGGAACTGTAGAGTATATCCCCTGCTCAGAGTCGTCAAAAACCAAGGGTCTGCGGTGTTGGTCCTCCAGTACTCTATCTGTTCTACTGAAAAACGATTGACCGCCGGCCTGTGTGTCTCAGGCTTTATGTGTGCGACTTTTAGTGGTCGCGGTGGGGCGCTGACGGGGTCCTCCTGGCAAATGCCGATGAGGTGGCCGAAAAACTCTAGCATTATCAGTAGCCCGAGGCCTTTGAGGGGGCTGCGACTGAGGTATAGCGTGCTGGCGGAAATATGGCTCCGGTGTGGCATAGCGATGTCGGGTCTGACCTGCTGGCATCCTAAAGGTAGGGTTGCGCTGTACCTGCGTCAGTTGATGAGTGGCCTCAGACAGCTTTACCCTCTTTTCCAAAAGTTCCGGAACATTAGGACCAAAAAGATGCCCGGGAACGAATGGAAGATCTCTCAAGGTTTTCTTGCAGTCCTCAGGTAGCCGTGCTTGGGCAAGCCACACTTGGCGGCGGGCTGCCAGAAGCGTGGCTGCAAGACTACCCAGCTCGCGGGTTACGTGGCCCGTTGCCAAAAGAGCCGTTTGCAGAAACTGTGAAATTGAGGGATCAACATTTGCTGGTTCTAGCATACTGGTAGCAGCAAGTAGTAACTGACAGATTGTGTTTTATGCACGAGTTACGTAAGCAACAGACTCGTATGCCTTTTTCAGTAATGAATCTGTGCGACCACATTGCGCACTGGGACATCGCACATTCCCTCGTAGAGCCTCGTCAGGAGACACCACCAAAGCTGCAACAGGCTGCTCTATTTCTGGGGCACGACTGACCCCGATGGAATCTGCTTCAGCCATAGACGCTAACGTCCGAGCAATCTTTGAGCGCCGTTTAGGCAGACCAGAACCAGTGAGGGCATTTGAAAACTCGGCCAAAAAATCTTTACATGGTGGCATGGCAAAAGAAGTCGCAGCTGTGGCCTGCCTGAAAAAGACACTGGTTTGGGCAGATTGGACAGGTGACTCATCAAGTCCTAGACGAGCAAGAGCCATTCGAAGCACAGCCAAAGTATCATCAGAAGAGGGCTGGGCCTGTCCAGATGACTGGACTGACCCCCCACTCGACCCCTCCGTTGCTGGAAAACCAGCGAAAACATCCTGAGGTGATGGTTCACAGCATTCACAGCATTCCCATGATCATGAAAAAAAGAGTCAGAAGCAATCGTAGAAAGCACATCCAAGTCAGATTGATGTGAAAAACGAGGGGAATCAAGCGACTCTTCCCTGGTTCCACGATTCAGAACATTCTCATCCTCCTGTGTCATCTTCACAGGTGTAGCAGATGATACAGGCTGAAGCGAGTGCAGCAGGCGTTTCAGCTCCGCCATCTCTGAAGAAAGTACAGAAACCGTCTTAGAGAGTGAATTTTCCTCGACACGCGAATGTTCATCACTTCGCGATGTGGCCCTCCTCTTACATGGGAGGGGAGCGCTGGCTGCCGCAGACGCCCTACGCTTCTGAGTGCGAGAAGGGGCTACATCCAACTGCCCGAGTTTCACCGTTGAATTGGGGTCTAACTCAGCAAGACGGAGCCGCCGTTCCGACATAGGTAAAAGACTGCAGTGCAGACACGGGTCCGTGAGAGCCTCTCTCAGATGTTGAACACCCAAACACGACGGGCAGATGTCATGACCGTCGTCCGGGAGGAGATTATTAGGGCACAGCTTACAAGTCAGTGGGAAACCAGTGGCAATCGAGCTGTGAGCCATAGTTACTCGCTAATAACACCTTCGGATAGAACCGTAAGGTTTAATTCAAGCAGAATGATCGTAACGAAGCAGAATACAGGAAAAAAAAAAATATTATATAATTCCTGCGGGTGAACAGACAGGTAATGTCCAGAATATCTCACGAAAAAATTAATAAATGTCTAAAATGGCCGATGGATTAAACCAAGGGGCGCAGAGTATCACATAAGTTCGAGGAAAAAAGTTCAGAACAACCGTGAATAATGAAAATGTCAACGGGAGACCGTTAACTTATAGCGCGGAAAACACCAGCCACCGGATAGCACCGAGAGGCACAGAGTGTTACCGACGAAAAAGAATGAAAACTCACCAAAATGCGGCTAAAAACACTTCAAATCCGTTGAAGTGGCATAGATGCGCGCTGACACAGCTTGTGAGGATGATATCTCGCTGCTCTTGTAAGCTGCACTTGACAGCGCAATCACTTATGTAAAAACAACCTATCTCAACCAGGCGAGAAAGCGAAAGAGGCAGAGTGCTGAGCGGCTGTGGTTTATAACCCCCAGGGCTCAGCATACGTCACTATGTGACTTTGTTGGTATATTCTCTCGACCTATCTGGCTGGCGCTGCGATAATCCAGTAGTGTTTAATACTGCCTCTGGCGGTCAGTAGGAATGAAACAGAACTTTTATTCTGCCTTATAACATTTTTGGTCACCATTTACTTGCATTGTATGGACCTACAGAGCTGAGATAATCTTCTAAAAATCTGTTTTTGTGTTCTGCAGAAGAAAAAGTCACACATCTGGGATGGCATGTGGGCGAGTAAATGATGAAAGAATTTTCATTTTTGGGTGAACTATTCCATTAAAGAGTGATGATGCTGTATTTCAACTGCTACAAAAATGCTATATTTGTTGCTTTGAGGATCTGCTTTAAATTATGTGAAAAGCATGCAGAGACATCTCACAATATCAAGAGAGCAAACAAAAGGTGTTAGTGACAAGCTCTTACCGAGTTTATCAGTCTCTCAGTCTCCACTGTGCTCCCCAAGTGAAGTAGAAGATTTCTCACAACATCCAGCCTTAAAAGTGTTATAAATGTAAAAATGTTCATCACATCACACTACTGAAATGCTTAAAGAGCAACATGCAGGTTGGACACCCCTATATAGCATAGTGTATGTTGATGATAAAACAACTAGATTTTCTGAACTGGAGTAATATCTATTTAGCCATTAACGATATTTTGAGATAAATTGTGATAAAATAACTTCCGCGTCTATAAAGCACTAACCGGAAGTGACAATGGGCGAGGGAGTCTGGTCAAGTTCAAGCTCAGGTTACAATGGATGCGAATGAAGAAACCGAGTTCTCCGGTGTGGACGAACATGCCTATGATGGCCCACAGGCCTATAATTATGAGCAAATTAAGAGTTAAAATAATTAAAAGTAAGACTTACTCTGCTAAGTCCTCGTTTTAGATTGCACAGAATGTCTGCTAACGTTAGCACTTTGTCCTCCAGTCCAGCCCGCGCCAAAATCCGGTGTACACTTTGACGGTGGACTTGATTCCATCGAGTGCACCGAGGGAACAGCATCAGTAATCAGCCTCACGTGGTCCTTACTCCGAAATCCCATCCGAGACTCCAACAAATCTCCAGGTCGATAATTCTCCGGAGTGAAATGTGCGCCACAAACGACCGAGTGTGTGGTAACAGACGCGGCAGTGAAGTCTGCTCTCTTCACCTGCACAAAACGCACTCAAGACCGAAAAGCCTTGTTTTTTCTAGAAGGAAAATGATGGACACGATGTCCTGACAGGCTGGAATTCGTGCAACCAGCACAAACACAATAATTTACCATTATGGCTTCTCTAAAACTTTCTGTACTGCTCTAACTACATCAACACCCACAATGAGAGTGTGGCAGCGGGGGCGTGGTCGAGCGCCCGTCCGGGAGAGAGAAGCGGTAAGGGCGCTCACACCTGGGCCAAATTATGACTAACACCTGTCTCTAATTTCAGTAGAGTGAGGAGAGCGGTTAAAAGGCCAACAGCCGGAGAGCAGAGACAGAGGGGAACAGAGCAAGCCAACTGAGTGCGCTTGTGTGTGTGTGTATATATAAAGTGGCTGTCAGACAGACGAATAAAAATTCCTTACCTTACGTTGTATCCTCCGTTTCTTGTCCTCCTTCCTGTGAGGGTGTCACAGAGAGCTGACCGCGAGCTCTTTTGTTTGCCTCGCCCTACGTCATATGACGCGTTGATAGCGGGAAAGGCGTATTCCAGAGCCTAGCACATTTTCATCAAAATCTCTACATCAAATGAGATTTCATTAGTAATTTCTACATATGTGTTTTTAAAAGACCTCTGCAGACAATATAAAGTATTAATTCAGTTATAAATTCAACCTGCATGTTGCTCTTTAAAGGAATAGTTCTCCCAAAAATTATTCCACCTTAAAAGCAAATCCAAATGGGAGTTTTGGTGTTTTTAGTCCATCTTCTGTGATTATCTTTATGTTAGTGAGTATCTTCGTTAACAAAATTACATTTTAGCACATTTAAAATTTACAGTCTTTCACTTCTGGAAAAATGGACCAAAAATCTATATTTAATTTAGGTCCAATAAAATGCTCTCCTCCTGTCACCTCCCTCTAATACAACCAACTTCTGATTAGCAATAGCAAATTATCGTTTTATCAGTGTGTGCTCTTTAAAAAGAGCACAAACCCTTCAATGTGTCACAAACCAATTTTATGTTTGATTAGGATGTAAAAAAAAAAAAAAAAGAAAGAAATCTGGGCTCATGAAGCAATTTCATGGGGTCTTTAAGAGAAAAGAAAATGCAGATATAGCAAGATGTGTGTACCTTTTAACGGTGTTCCAAATCATAGCTAAGGCAGCCAATCCAGCTAATACCAGAAACGCAAACAAAATGGCTGAAAAAAACAAAGAGAGAAAACCACTCAGTCAGATCTTTAACAAATTATTAGATCATTTTAGTAGAATAAAAAAATTGATACATTTCCACAGCAATTGTATCTAGCACTGTCAATGGTCAATATTGTGTACAAATGCACCTTCTGTTACAACACCAAAAAACAAACAAAAAAATTGCACCTTTGAGTTACGGAATGAGGAAGATATAAATCAGACTCACGCAGGTAGTTGTTGACAGGCTCTGAATCAGTCACCATAGTGCAGCTGACCTGTGACGGCTTATTCAGGTTCTTCACCCACAAAGAATAGTTGCCCTGCTCCCCAAAGTGGAAGTGAATTCTGAAAAAAACAAATCCATCAAGGCCAAAAAACAAAAAGCTTAAAAACAAAATACATCTTTCTCAAATACATGCATGCATAAAAGTAATACAGCAGTATGTACACCAGTTGGCATTGTTCTGTATTAAAAGGGATAATTCACCCAAAAAGGAAAATTCACTCATCATTTACTCAACCTCATGACATCCCAAACTCATATGACAATCCTCTGCGGAACACAAAGAATGATATTATGAAGAATGTATGAGGTGTTTTTGCCCATACAACTCCAAAAAGGCAGCATAAAAGTAATACATTTTATCCATGTCTTCTGAAGCGTTATGATCGCTTTGGGTGAGAACTATAAACAATAGTTTTGGACCCCATTGGCATTGTATAGACAAACACACCTAATACACTCTTAAAAATATCTTCGTTTCAGTTCAGCAGAAGAAAGAAAGTCATACGAGTTTGGGATGGCATGAGGGTGAGTAAATGATGAGAGAATTGTGTTTTGGGCGAACTAAATGTATAAATGCATGACTCACTTGCACAGCTCTAGGTTGGCAGGGGTGCTGTTTAACTGCAATGTCAAAGGATGTTGTGTGCCTACAACAAACCCCACTGTAGTCGGAGTCCCAGGACCTGGGCCAGCAGGTACTATCCCTAATGGCTGGGGCAAACACTACCACACACACAGAGAAAGAGAGAAAGAAAGAGAGAGAGAGAGAGAGAGAGAGAGAAAGAGAGAGAAAAAATACTATGGCATTAGGATTTTGGTATTAGCAAATTACATTGTATCATTACAGTATCCTTACTGTATTATGTATTAACTTCAAGATCAGGCATATAATGTGGATGCATGACATAGGTGAGTAAACTGTACATTTATCTATAGAACACACATATCTGATACCTGATAGCAGTGATCAGACAGCACGAAGAGCATTATCTCATTCTCGATTTCATTTATGACTGAAAGGGCTGCCTCGTCCATTTTTAGCACGTAAGACTTGCGGTGAGGGTGAGATGCTAAAAGAAAAGAAAAAACAAATAGATTTTCACCATTATGAAGCATTTGCAATGCACACAAATACATCACATTTAACCTTGCAGCAAGATCTAGTGCAATTTATTTACTGTATATATATTCCCATATGATCAGAGACTACAACGACAAGCCCTCAAAAGCTGTCTACCTAGACAACATTTTAAAAATCACATGCACATTTAGTGCCCAACAAATGCTGTCTAGCTATGCAGCTCACTATGTCTCTCTATGAAAAACAGTAAGAATCAATTTCCAAATATACTCACCACTCTGTACACTTCAGTGTCTACCTCTAATTCAATTCAACCTAACTGCAGGTTTCCTAAATGAAACTAAAGGGTCAGCTGCTTTAGTGCTCTCTACAACATTACAATAGTGACTTTGTCTCTCCTGCAGTCACATGCCTTCACTAATCTGCCTCACAAGAAACATCACAAAACTGCCCAGATCTGTCTCAGGAGGGACATTTGAAACCATGAAACATTTAGAATTTTGTAAAATGCTGTTGTTGTGGCTTTTTGTGTGCAAATACTGTTGGAGAATCATACTGAGTAAAACCAAGTATCTAGTTGACAAAGAATAAAAGCAAACAAGTCAAAACAAACTATCTAAAAAAAATGCTAGGGTGAAGTTCAATATATATATTACACACACACACACACACACACAAACAAACATTTGAGCACACCTTGGCCAAATATATTTAAACTCAGTTTTAACAATTCCTGACATTTAATAGTATAAAAACTTTCCTTGTCTTAGGTCAGTTAGGATCACTATTTTAAGAATGAGAAATGTCAGAATAATAGTAGGGAGAATTAGATATTTCAGCTTTTATTTCTGTCATCACATACCCAGTAGGTCAGAAGTTTACATACACATTGTTAGTATATGGTAGCATTGCTTTTAAATTGTTTAACTTGGGTCAAACCTTTTGGGTAGCCTTCCACAAGCTTCTCACAATAAGTTGCTTGAATTTTGGCCTGTTCCTCCAGACAGAACTGCTTGCACATGCTTTTCAGTTCTGCCCACACATTTTCTATCGGACTGAGGTCAGGGCTTTGTGATGGCCACTCCAATAACTTGACTTTGTTGTCCTTGTGCCATTTTGCCAAACTTTGGAGGTATGCTTGGGGTCATTGTCCATTTGGAAGACCCATTTGCAACAGAGCTTTAACTTCCTGGCTGATGTCTTGAGATGTTACTTCAATATATCCACATAAATTTCCTTCCTCATGATGCCATCTATTTTGTGACGTGCACGAGTCCCACCTGCAGAAAAACACCTCGACAACATGATGCTGCCACTCCCATGCTTCACAGTTGACATGGTGTTCTTTGGCTTGTAAGTTTGTTTTCCTCCAAACATAACAATGGTCATTATGGACAAACAGTTTGATTTTTGTTTCATCAGACCAGAGGACATTTCTCCAAAAATATTTTTGTCCCGATGTGCACTTGCAAACTGTAGTCTTGCTTTTTTATAGTGGTTTTGGAACAGTGGCTTCTTCCTTGGTGAGCAGCCTTTCAGTATATGTCAATATAGGGTTATGTGGATATAGATACTTGTCTATCTGTTTCCTCCAGCATCTTCACAAGATCATTTGCTGTTGTTCTAGGATTGATTTGGACTTTTCAAACCAAATTAAGTTAATCACTAGGAGACAGAAAGCATCTCCTTCCTGAGCGGTATGATGGCTGCGTGGTCCCATGGTGTTCATGCTTGCATAATATTGTTTGTACAGATGAACTTGGTACCTTCAGGCACTTGAAAATTGCTACCAAGGATGAACAAGACTAATGGAGGTCCACATCTTTTTTTTCTGAGGTATCGGCTGATTTCTTTTGATTTTCCCATGATGTCAAGCAAAGAGGCACTGAGTTTGAAGGTAGGCCTTAAAATACACCAACAGGTACACCTTCAATTCAGTACACCTTCTATCAGAAATTAATTAAACATTTAAAGGCTTGATATAATTTTCTGGAATTTTCCAAGCTGCTTAAAGGCACAGTTAACTTAGTGTATGTAAACGTCTGACCCACTAAAATTGTGATATAGTCGATTAATAGTGAAACAATCTGTCTGTAAACAATTGTTGGAAAAAATACTTGTCATACACAAAGTAGTTGTCCTAAACTACTTGCCAAAACTAGAGTTCGCTAAAATTAAATCTGTGGAGTGATTAAAAAAAAAGGAGTGTTCATTACTTCAACTGTCGATAAGTGCATGTAAACTGACATCAACTGTGTGTGTGTATATATATATATATATATATATATATATAGGATAGATAGCATATGCTAAAAACAGCTAACAGTGATGCTAGCTGACTGGCTGGCTGGCTGGCTAACATAACAAAAGCAACAAACAAAACGAACCACCTCATTAAGAAATGTTTAATATTTAATATATATGAGATCAGAACAACGTTGGTGTTGCGGAAAATGACACTCACAGGCTGGTCGGTCTGTCATATGAGCTGCACATGCAGCTAACATGAGTACAATCATAGCCCAAACCGTCCACCTATATTCCCCATCAGATGCCATAACATTAGATTCACTGCCTCCGGCTTTCGATGCTCTTTAGATCTAAAGATTTCTCCTTTTTTCGTCACAACATACTTCCGAGTCCGAGTCCGATCCCTCCTCCCTCCTATCAGAGCAAGTATTGGAGGAGAAGAAGGTCAAAGTACAGACTCATGGGCTGACTCTCAAAATCAAATGAGCTGCCTACAGTGCCTAGACTGCATTTCTGCATCGTAGACGCGTTTGGGAAGTTCCGAAATTCCATAAAAGCGGAACAAACTATGTATGGGGCGCCGTTTGTAAAATAAAAAAGCGTTACAAAAACTGTTTAAATTTAACAACAAAATCTGCTCAATTTAGCCGGATTTACGTAAAGCGTTTGATATTGATATTTTTTCCTCTCTCTTTTTCAATCAATTTATTGTGTAACAAATACTTAAAAAACAAATATCACATCTAAATGTTAAATCTAAATCTGCAATTTTAAATCTAATGTAAATCAAAATGTAAAACTCAAATATAAATCTGAATTATTTATCTAAATATAAATGGTATATATACATGTTAAATAAATGTTAAATATAAAATCCAACATTAAATATAAATATAAATCTTAGGTGTTGAAAAACAGCCATACTGTCATTCATTTATTTCTAAATCACATGTGACCTTGTACACTGCTCAGAAATTAAACATATTATTTATAGATTCAAAATCGTACAAAGATAAGCAATGTATATTAATTGATAGGCCTTAAAATTAAATTGGAATTGTGCCTGTTTATATATTATATACAGTGCATTCAGAAAGTATTCAGACCACCTTATGCTAAAATGCTTTAAATTATTATTTCACATAACCCATAATGACACAGCAAAAAACAGATTTTTGACAACTTTGCAAATGTATTTAAAAGAAAAAAACTGAAATATCACAAGTATTCAACCCTTAACTCAGTACTTTGTTGAAGCACCTTGGCAGCGATTCCAGCCTCAAGTACTTTTGGGTATGATGTGACAAGCTTTGCACACCTGGATTTGGGTGTTTTCTGCCATTCTTCTCTGCAGATCCTCTCAAACTCTGTCAGGTTGGATGGAGACCATTGGTTGACAGCCATATTCAGGTCTCTCCAGAGTTGTTGATTGGGTTCAATTCCAGGCTCTGGCTGGGCCACTCAGGGACATTCATATTTGTCGCTAAGCCAGTCTTGTGTTGTCTTGGCTGTGTGCTTAGGGTCATTAGAGACGTTCACACTCGTTCACACTCAATCACCATGCACTACACGGACAGATTTAATTATTGTGCACCTTCTCTGTGTTTACATCAGCATCTCCTGCTGAATGTGTTTTCATGTGCACCTTCTTAGAACGTCGACTGGGGAGAATATGGTGGAGGATGCCGCGACTGGCCGCCGCCACGGCTTTCATGTGTCTTGCACTGAGGAGAGGCTTTCATCTGACCACTCTGCCATAAAGCCCAGATCAGTGGAGTGTTGCAGTGATGGTTGTCCTCCTGCAAGTTTCTCCCATCTCCACACATGATCTCTGGAGCTCAACTAGAGTGACCATTGGGTTCTTAGTCACTTCTCATAAGGCCCTTCTCCCCGATTTCTCAGTTTGACCGGGTGGCCAGCTCTAGGAGTCCTGGTTGTTCCAAACATCTTACATTTAAGAATTATGGAGGCCACTGTGCACTTGGGAAACTTCGATGCATCCAACATTTTTTGTAGCCTTCCCCAGATCTGAGCCGTGACACAATCCTGTGTCATGGAAATTCTCCACCTGGAATTCACACGAGTGAGAGTGTTCCAAACACATTACAGGACACAGTGCAGTCTTTTTCTCAGCGCTTTATTCATCCCACTCGTCCCGGCAGAGAAGCTCCTGCGGCTTCTCTCGAACACACATACATGGCAGGCATATATATAGGTTGTTAACAAGTTATATGTGATTTGAACTCAGCAGATTTCTCATGTGATAAGAACTCAGCAAAATATTTGTTAGGGATGTATTGTATATCATTGAACAAACAAGTTGTCACATGATCGGACACTTAGCAGTATGAACAAAGAGATATTGTCTTCTGCCTTAAAAAAACAGACGGGTCATCCATTTCAACTCATATGCAAAACACAGGGCTGCTCCAACACTGCATTTTCTAGCTTAAATTATTTTAAACATAAATAATAATGTTATATGCCTAACTATTATAATTTCTTTCACATTTGTCTCTGAGCTCTGCAGGCAGTTTTTTTTACCTCATGGCTTGGTTTTTGCACTGATATGCATTTTTAGCTGTGAAACATATAGACAGGTGTGTGCCTTTCCAAATCATGTCTAATCAATTAAATTTGCCACAGGTGGACTACAATCAAAGTGTAGAAACATCTCAAAGATGGTTCAGAGAAATGGGATTCACCTAAATTTCAAGTGTCAAAACAAAGGGTCTGAATACATATGTCAATGTGATATTTTAGTGTTTTATTTTTAATACATTTGCAAAGTTATCAAAAATCTGTTTTTTGATTTGTCATTATGGGGTATGTTGTATAGATTGATGTGAAAAAATAATAATTGAAAGCATTTTAGTATAAGGCTGCAGCATAACATAATGTGAAAAAATGAAGGGGTCTGAATAATTTCTGAATGCTCTATATATACCCTGGCAGCCAAAAGATTGGAATAATGTATAGATTTTGCTCTTCTAGAAAGAAATTGGTACTTTGCAGATTCTTGGCATTCTAGCTGTCAGTTTGTCAAGATACTTGGGTGACATTTCACCCCACACTTCCAGTAGCACTTGCCATAGATGTGGCTGTCTTGTCGGACACTTCTTATGCACCTTACAGTCTAGCTGATCCCACAAAAGCTCAATGGGGTTCAAATCCATGACACTCTTTTCCAATTATCTGTTGTCCAATGTCTGTGTTTTTTGCCCACTCTAACCTTTTATTTTAGTTTTTCTGTTTCAAAAGTTGCTTTTATTTGCAATTCTTCCCATTAAGCTTTCACCGCAATTGTTCTCTTTACTGTTGTACATGAAACTGGTGTTGAGTGGGTCGAATTCAATGAAGCTGTCAGCTGAGGACAATTCCTTATAGACATAGACAGAGAGGTAGCAGTCTGCTAAATAGGACCTAAACCATGCTAATGCAACTCCACAAATGCCAACATAATTCTCTAGCCTATTCAAGAGAATGTCATGATCTATTGTGTCAAAGGCAGCACTAAGATATAAAAGCACTAGAATTGAAATGCAGCTGCGATCAGATGATAAGAGCAAGTAATTTGTAACTCTGATAAGTGCAGACTCTGTACTGTGATAGGGCCTTAATCCTGACTGAAATGGTTTATATATACTATTTAATTAGCCAGTTCTCCAGGATCAAATTGTGACTTCTTAAGCGGTTTCATAACTGCCATTTTAAAGTTTCTTGGGACATGTCCTAAGGATAGTCCTAAGGATTATAGTTAATAATATTAAGAAGAGGATTTCAAGCTCTAAAAAGAGGATCTAAGATACATGTTTTGGCTTTTGGTTTCGATACGTTTTGCTAGCTCTTCATGACCTATGACAGCGAAGGATTGAAGTTGCACATGAGGAAAATTGTAAGACAATTTTTTCACTTTTAATTCCAATTTTATTTCTGATTATTGAAATTTTATCAGTAAAGAAATTCATGATGTCATTACTATTGTGCTGCGACAGTTCAGTTGAGCCTTTATTCCTAACCAATTTAGCCACAGTAAATAAACACCTAGGATTGTTGTGGTTATTTTCTAAGTTTGCTAAAATATGCTGACCTGGCAGCTTTTTGTGCCTGTTTGTATCTACAGGCACTATTCTAATGGCTCCTACACACTACATGACTTTCAAAGATGCCGGATCATGGTACCATTCATATTACACAACTGTCTGTCTTGTCACTGAAGTCGTGGCGTTTTCAAATTACACGACGAATCTGCAACAGGGGTGAACACGTTACAAAAAAAGAAAACAATTTTACTATTGATGAATCCCAGACGACACTCCCTGAACTCCAAATAACTTTTCACAGCAGACATGCAAGAAGTGATACGAGATATGAAAACAAATGCATGATCATATGTTATGCATTTCAGAATATGATGTTTATGTTTTTAATCACTTCAAGGCATCATATATTTTATTGGTTACAATATGAAAAACTACATCCTACTGTAAAATCTACCTATTTGCTTACCTGACTGTCCAAGAGAATTGGCAGTTTCTCTCCAACACTTCTCTTTCTCCACCTGGTTGTGGTACAGTTCAGAGGAAACATCAAATTCTCCTACCAATGTTCCACAAATTTTTCTTCGGTCCAATAAGACTTTCTTGATACTGCAGCCATGTTAGTTGATGTTCTGTTGCAGGTACATCAGGACTCCTCCCACTGAAACTTCCCGTGCCCCGTTTCTTGCTCTCTCATTGGCTGTAGGTCAACGTTGCTGTTGTATTCAGTCAAAACATATTTCACACTGCACGATTTGGAATCGCAGACAGATATTTAACATTTTAGATATCTCGCTGACATCTGCAATTCTCTCAAATCGCGTCTTTGATAGTTCATACATTGCGATCGTCGCTTACAGGAGCGAGCTCCGATTTGCCCACGATTTCATGCTTTTGTCAGCAATCTCCACAAAACTGTCAATGAGCGAAAATCAGGCTTAAAATCGTGTAATGTAAACTTGGCATAAGAGGACCCCAGTGTGTTTGGGGCTTGTTTATAGTAAGAGTCTCATGTTATGCATGTTTATTATTGGGATTTTGGTTGAACAAATAAAGTTAATTGTAGTTCTGCATTTGGGATTGTATTTATTTTGCACTCTTTTAGCCTCAATATCTGTGCCTGTCACAGTAAGGAAAGACTAACAAATATTTTTTAACAACTATCGACAATTTAGTGGTTATCAGCCTTTTCCACCACCATAGCAGTGGGGATTTCTTTAAGACTGCAAGGGAAGCTCAGCTTCCCCTATAATGTCAAAAAAATAATGGTCAAATATGTACTATTGTGTAAACAATTTATTGACTAAAAATGCGTTAGAACACGTTCATCTCGAAGACGAGTTCGTTCAGAATCAGCTACATTACATATAGCAGGTCGGCTGACTCGATTTACTTCTCATACATTCCCGTAAGCGCCAGTGCATTTCCCTGTTGAAGCCGAGCGTCCATTGACTTCAATGGGGCTGCTCTGAACAGTTTTTTTCAGTGCTCCGAAAATAGATGGTCATTGGATAAATGCTGCGATTATGTCCCGCCCACAGACGCTCAGCGTCTCTGGGGGTGAATGAGGAGTGGGCTGGCCCGGACTCGGGCTTCAGCGTGATGATTGGAGGATCTGTCGAAAGACTGCATCTCCTTTTGACTGACAGCGAATCTGTACTATAAGAAGTCACTGAAGCTATTTCACACTCAGTCCCATCGTGATTTCTCAAGTGTAGTCGAAAGACAAACTGCTGCAACCTATTTCTTTATATTTGTTTGGCTGAAATTGCTAGTCAATTTGCATAATACATTTCACACAATTATACACCACATTCCTTGTTTCAGTTTTACCAAGTTTAATATATTTTGTTTTAGAGCGTTGCTCGTTCGCTCGTTCGTTAGCTCGTTCGTTCATTCATTCATTCATTCATACAGTAGGCTAGGCTAGCGTCGTACAGGTGAAACTGCGCACGATGGCAGACGGTGCTAATATTGTCGACCTGATTTTGGCGAAGCCATTTGAAAGTCTTCCTTACGAGGAAAAAATTTGAATTAAACAGCAGGGCAGATCAACACCTAAGATTGATTTAGTGCAAAAAATAGGGTAAATAAGTTTATAATGTAGGCCGAAAATGAGCTTCCCCTCTTTGAAAGACCAGCAGCCGCCACTGCACCATAGTTATAGGTATTGGCAGAATCCACTATGGGTAAACCTCTATAGTACTTGTAAATATCACAAAAATGAACTCTAATTTACAATAGAATTTTGTGATCAGCATATTCACGTTGAAACACTCAATATCTTTCATAGGTCATTGAGAAGAATTGTTATTTTTTTAAATAAAGAAACAGTATGACTTATCCTCATAACATTCTGCCCAATATCCATCTTTGTGTTCAGAATAAAGTACAGTCACACCATCAGCTGTTCCAGTTCCTTTTGCTCCGTATGTTACAAGATCCACTTCTCCAACTTACTGAACTACAAAATCCCAGCATCACTCTCTTCATGATCACACACACCTGTTCATCTGTTCATTATAGCTCTCTCTATATATATACCAGTCTCTCCCTACAGTTATCTGCAAAGTCTCATCAGTTCTTCTATAGTCTGCAATTCCAATCGTTTTCCTCTGTTTCTTTTTTGCTACATTGTTGATGACCCTGCCTGTTTCTTGACTCTCCCTTTGCCTTTTGTATTGGATTCTGTTCACCTGTTCTCTTGCTCTGGAGTGACCCCTGCTTGCATCTGACTACGAGTTTGTCTATTAAAACTTTGCACCTCATCTGCATCCTCGTTACATACATCATATGGGTATGGAAAAACAAAAAGTTGAACTCATATAGACCTCATCATGCCGGACAACTTTCATGCTGACAGTCATAAGCTCTGCCCATCAGGAAGTCGGCCATTTTGGATTGTTTGAAAAATGCATGCTCTGGAATTTTAAATACTTCTCCTAGGGATTTTTATGTTACAAGTACCAAATGTGGGCAACATCATGCCAAGACACTAAATTGCTAACAGAGTTTTGATATATAGAACGTTGTTGCCATGGCAATGCGATACATTTACATAAAACAAATGGGAAACAGAAATAGAGAATAGTTGCGCCAAGCTTCTGTCTTGTATGAGTTAGCCATAATATACAAGTCTAAACCTTCAAAGTGGCAACACATCATGATAGCATGGGTAAATCTAAATGCTGTAAGAAATGAATACTGAAATTTAGTGTAGATTAATTGCACAAGCAGTAAACAAATGTATTATTACAGAGGACTGGGTATCTCAGCGAGTATTGACGCTGACTACCACCACTGGAGTCGCGAGTTTGAATCTAGGGCAGGCCAAGTGACTCCAGCCAGGTCTCCTTAGCAAACAAATTGGCCTGTTTGCCAGGGAGGGTAGAGTCACATGGTGTAACCTCCTCGTGGTCGCGATTAGTGGTTCTTGCTCTCAATTTGAGCATGAGTAGCATGAGCGTCCACATTTGGAGTCTCTGCGGTGTCAGCCAAGTGCTAAATTACATGGATTGACAGTCTCAGAAGAGGAGGCAACTGAGACTTGTCCTCCGCCCCCTGGATTGAGGTGAGTAACTGTGCCACCACGAGGAACTACTAAGTAGTGGGAATTGGTGTAGGAACAGTATATGAGCTATGAATTAAATTTAAACTGTCCTTATTCTACAACATTATTATGTAAGGAAATGTATCATGAAATTAGTTGCGTTCGACAACAATTATAAATGAAGATAAATGACAAATAACTAGATTATTTGTCTGAAAAAATTCTCAACCATTAAAATCATTATACAATGTCTTGTTGTATCCGTTCACAATTTCTATTGTAAGGAATTAGCTTTAATGAGGGAATTATCATTAATTCACTTACTGGAGTAATATTATCCTCATGGCTTATTGAAAATAATATTACACATATTTAGGTATAGCTTTGAAGCAAAATCTTTTTAAAACAAGGATGAGATTATTTATCAGAATATACCACAGTCAAACTACCTTTGAATATAGACAAACTTTATTGCTATTCTAAACATAAACTAATCTAAAACATACAACATGAAACAGGTTGGTGTGTAAAGTGAAAGAATGTGAAATAAATGATCAATACAGAGAAAATTAACTTTATGGAGTCTGTAGACAATGCCTTAAGAAATATTTATCCTTCTTTGAGTCTAAACTGATTTTCAATCGGATTACCCAAAGTATTTAACTAATACACCATTACTTTGAACAAAAGCCAGGAGATTTATTTGCGTGTCATTGCATTTTTCTTGCGTTGCTTTTCCTTGCATGGCTTGGTTCTTTGGCCCTTTGTAGAAAGTTTGTTCCGTTGATGTCTTGGACTCTGTAATGATCATTGATAGTCGTTGTCTCGATGGATCATGAGGTGGGCTTTGAAGTGAGGCCTTGCACAAGGAAGACTTGCAACTCCTGTTGGGAGTGTGAACCGTAGAGCAGAGAGTGAGACCAAGAGAGAAGAGGAGACCAAGAGAGAAGAGGAGACCGAGAGCTAATTCTTCATTGGTAGGAATCTTTTGAGCTGATATTGGCTGCACTCCAAAGGTGTCCTGAGCCAATCAGAAGTGGCTTTTCAGAGTCACATGGTCAACTTTTTTGTCCTTTTCAAGGTTGATTTACAATCCTTTGTGTGGAAGATTCTTACAAACTTCCCGCTCATACTAGTGAATGTTTAATCATGAACCTTTATATATTGAAAACGGTGCAAGAGACATGACATTCGTTGTCATCAACATTATCTACGTAAGCAATCAATCATTTACAAAAGTAAATATGACATGCGTTCATGACTATTAAACATGTAATTAACATTAGTTAACATTGCGTGATATGAGCACGAATCGATCATCTGTGTTCCGAAACTGCTTTCGGGTCCTTGAATAATGTATAACTTGCGAGTAAGCGCAACCGGTGGACTTTCTGGTGTCCTCCTAGGGTAAGATGGTGCCAACCCTAGGGAATAGGTGCCCTACGCAAACTGCGTAGTCTGCTTATAGGGAGCGCAGGTACTGTTTGAGTATTTGCATGTTTTATTTGATTCCATTACAAATCAAAGCTCAAAATGCTAACAGTCTTTATTGCAGATATTATAGGAAACCAATGATGGCCAACAACTACAGGCAATAAAGGTGACACTTGAAGTATATTTTTATCAAGTTAATCAGGAATAATCAATGAAAACATTGTTGATTTATACCACAGTTATGTCTGAGGGGCAAACATGCAGTTTACTGTATGTAAAGGCCTGTGACGTGATGAATATGTGCTCACATATGTTTGACTATTTGACTGTGTGTGCAGAAACATAAATAGCATTACTTAGGGGAAGTGATCTCTTCCAAAGGACTTTCTGTTACTTCTTAATATGGTCAAGACCAGAGTCAATGAAGAGCATGATAATGCGTGTAACCCCACCTTGTTTGAGGAGGTGTATTTAAGTAAAACCAAACCAGAGATGGTTCAGTTGTTGTTGGTACTGTGGTTTCACCGTAGGCAACTCGGCTTTATTGTGTGATAATAAAGTCTATTCTTCTGAAATCAAAACCCCAAAGATGCTGAGTGATTTTTCACAAAATTGGCATGAAAAACTACTACAATTGGCGCCCGAACAGCGACAGTAGAGAGCAGAGTTGTTACATCGCGGGCTGGCTGGGAAGGCGAACACAAACACAGTGGCCACCATTAAGAGGTAAGCATATTTTGCTTATAAACGTTTGTGTTACTTGCCAGTTTGCCTGTGGTGGTAAGAACGCTCAAAAAGCTCTTCTAAACTAATAAAAATAGGAAAATAAGAAAAAATAACGGGTTTTGATTCCAGAAGAAATAATTGCATGTAATTAATTGTTTTCTACTGTTAAGTGGGCCTTGATGGATAACAGTAAAATTGTTCTTAATTGTTTTCTACTGTTAAGTGGGCCTTGATGGATAACAGTAAAATTGTTGTAAATTGTTTTCTACTGTTATGTGGGCCTTGATGGATAACAGTAAATTTTTGTTAATTGTTTTATGTGTATAAATCCTGTAGGAACGGGTCACTCAAAAAGAGTGTATGTTTATAAATCCTGTAGGAACGGGTCACTCAAGAGGGGTGTGTGTGTGTGTGTGTGTGTGTGTGTGTGTGTATAAATCCTGTAGGAACGGGTCACACAAGAGGAGTGTGTGTTTGTGTGTATAAAACCTGTAGGAACGGGTCACTCAAGAGGAGTGTGTGTTTGTGTGTATAAAACCTGTAGGAACGGGTCACTCAAGAGGAGTGTGTGTGTGTGTGTATAAATCCTGTTGGAACGGGTCACTCAAGAGGAGTGTGTGTTTGTGTGTATAAAACCTGTAGGAACGGGTCACTCAAGAGGAGTGTGTGTGTGTATAAATCCTGTAGGAACGGGTCACTCAAGAGGAGTGTGTGTGTGTGTGTGTGTATAAATCCTGTAGGAACGGGTCACTCAAGAGGAGTGGTAGAATAGTTGCGTTCTAGAATTATTTTGTGTTATTGTGAGCTCTGTGTTTATAAAGGCCTTGTGTTTGTAAAAAGTGTGGTCATTTCTGTGGTTTGTGAGAGTATCTGTATTTGTGTTTGAAAGTGTGTAATGAGCAAGTGTGTATGGACGTGTATGACTGAGTACAGACATAAGCCCAGTACAAAGATTGGAATGAAAGCCTGTCTTGAGAAACTTTGGAATAATTAACTTTTTTAAAATATAGAAAACTAAAAATGTTCCAAAATATCAGCCTGTGCTACATAAATAGTAAGGTGTATATATGCAATTTACAGCAGAGAAAATATATTTGGGCTATTTTCAACCTTCCATCAATATATGGAGGCAGAAGAGAGCTGATAATTACAGGCAGAAAAGGCACCTAATAAATATTCTAAATATTGCAAAGTGGAGATAAAACCAATGATAAAGATATAGATAGAAAAATACAATTAATAGAGTATAAACAAACAATAAGGAAAATAATAAAAACAGTGAGATAATATAGATGTAAAACGAAATTAGGAAAAAAGAAATAAAAAGTTAACTCACAACTGGCTGGAAAACATTTAGTCTTGGCTGTTCTTAGTCTAGCAGCTGTTGATTGGAATGGGCTAGAGCATAACTCCTAAACTAGACTGTAGCATAGAAATGTATTTGACTTCATACAGAGAATCTATACATTCAAGAGATATTGTTGGGTGTGTGAACAAGATAGAGAGACTTAGCTTTGCTGCGTAGACAGAAAGTTAACTCTTAGCTTCTGAGGTTTTTTTTTTTAGACTAGCAGCTGAAAAATATGCCAGACCTCTGAACTAGTCAGTCACAGAAGACAAGTGAACTTCATATGGAGAATTTGTGAAGTCAAAAGAGATATCTGTGCTTAAAGTTTAACCTTTAAAGCACAGGGACAAGTAACAATAAAAAAATTGAAATTGAAATAAAAAATTAAACAACTGTAAAGTAATTAAAATCAGTTTGAAAAATCAAAAATAGCTAGGAGAAAAATAAAATAATAAATAATAAGAATAAGAATTAAAGCTTTGGGTCCAGTGTATTGCATTAAACTGAAGTCAACTAAGAAATTGGAATTTAAACAAAGGTTGTATATAAGATAAGTGTTGTTATATTACATAAGGTAAAACTCCAGTGGAAAGAGTAAAATCTAGAAGTCCACTGTGTAAAATCTCAAAGAAATGAGAAAGCAAAATAAATAAATAAATAATAAAGTGATGTGAATTAACTTTGTGTATTAAAAAGTAAAGGTGCAAGAAATTGGAAAAAAAAATTCAAAATATTGCTGTTGAAGATTAGTGTAGAAGGAAATACATAAAGAAATAAGAGATTCATTTATTCTCTAAATGTATTGATTTATCTAAATTAATGCTGCTAAAATAATTTTTCATTTTTATATGCCAAGTAAAAATGAAGAACTAACCAGTGAAGAAATAAAAACTAAGATCTAGATGAAGACTGATCCTAAAGGTAAATTGACAAACATATAGGAAATGTATTCAAAATGGGGTATAATAATTCATATATTAGAAGAAGATAAGGACAATTATTTAGAAACACATTTAGATTAAAAGGTTAAAAAATCAATAAATAAAAAGATAAGAGTAAAAACTAAAAACAGGAAAAGTAAAAAGAATCAAGAGCTATGACCAGTTCAATGAGAAACCTGAGCATGCAGAGAAGGGTAAAATGACAGGATCCTTTTTAAAAATACCTCCCTATGTGACCCCAAAGGTCAGCTCCAAATATTTTAGATAGAATGTGGATGGTATTTCTCTTAGTGAGGCCAGTAGTTATCAAAGCCACAGAAAATGGGAAAGGAAATTAAAAAGAAAGATTTTGAAATTGGAATATGAAAAGTAAATCTTAAATGTGAAAATGTCACATTCATGTGTCTGTTTTATGTTCTGTCTAGTCCAATATGAGAGAATAACATTTATAACAATATTAAATTAAACTATAATGTCTTGATATATACATTTAACCAGGATTATACGTTTTATTTTTCATGTGTTTAAATATGTCTGGAGAACAATGTACGTGTGTGCAACTTTATTAGTGTAAACTTGATCAACCAACAAAAATAAGACAGATAGTGTTTATTATTTTTGTTAGAAAATGTCTGACTGGAGAAATTGAGCGAAACCTGGTAGTGAACAGAGAGGTTAAACCCGGTGTCTCTCATAATGTCTCTAGTCAAACACAGGGGGCCCCCGAATTTAGAAAAAAGAGATAGCAGATTCTTTTAAGATTAGACATTTTTCTTTTATTTTGTGTTTTATATATAGTGTAGGCATTGGTTGATCATGGGTACACTGAAAGTTGTCACTGAGACTAGAATTAAATAATAATTTAAATCATTTCATGTTCTCTACTGTTCAAATTTGCTTAGAGAAGTTTTTCTAAGGTTTGTTCTAGACCAGTCATGCCAGATAGAATTGAAATAATTCCCAATATTTGGTGTATTTGATTGAAAAAATATTGATAATGCTAAGGAAAAATTGGAGATTGGTATTAGGTGAAACCCATAGAGAAACATTAAGATTAAATTGAATACCATAAATAATTTGATGTTCATGTGTCTATTCAGTGTGAAATTGATGCTAACTATGTTTTACTCTTTCTGTTGTCAGCATTGTGTAAGTCATTTCAATAACTCATTCTGGAACCAGTCTCTCTCCATTGCAGATTGCTGAGCCAGATGATTTATTGAAGAAGCTTATATTACAGGAGACAGTCCGGAGAAAAGAAAAAAACTGAGAAATACAGTATGTGGGCGGTTATATGATTGGCCCTCCTACTATCATGAATGCTGGTAATATTACTGAATTGACATTTCAATTGTGGATTCAAATTTCTCTTGATAAGTTGATTTCAGTCATATATGACTAATTGGATGTTTGATTCTCCAACTGCCATCCATGGGTGCAATATCCATGACTAAATTGTTCTGAGGGTCTAAATTTAAATCCAGCATCTAATTGCGAATTTGTTGATGTGAAGGTTAAATATTAAAACTTAATGGCAAAGTATTGGATTGTTTACTCCCCTAAAATTTCCAAAGACTACCCTCACTTTAAAGAAAAAGCTTAATCAGTACTGCAAGGAGTTAATTAAGTGTCTATTTCTAATAAGCTATTTTTTATTTTAAGTTAAATCCATGAAAATACAACCATAAAGGTATACAGTTTATGCACAGTGACATCTGTCTCTGCTATTTAACTGAATAATTGATCATGAAATGCTGATAAGTATAAAACGATAATAACTGAAAAATCATATTATTAAAGGATGATAACATTAGGATATAAAAAATGAGACTTGTAAGAAATTCAAAGGACATAATGTATTTTACTGATCAATTATTGCAAAACACAAGATATATGTCTGAACTTCCATTGTGCCACTTTACTATTTTATTTTGTTTAAAATCTTTAACTTATTTTCTGTTAATTTAAAAAAAGTTAATTTATGTTGGTTTATTTGACATAATGAAAGTTCCTACTCCTGAGAAAACGTAAGAAAAGGGAGAAAGTAATCATTAGAAAGTTTATTGCTTTAAAACGAAAACTTAAATTTCTCAATGGTCTGAATACAAATGCGCATTATTTTTATTGCGCGAGGAGGGAAGGGATAAGAGGAGTAGAAATTCTAGAAGTTTTCTTGAAGATGGTTTAAAATGGAAAGGTTGAAAGCAGATAATATAATAAAATATATTTGATTATATCATTTTATTAAATTACATTTATCACTATTCTCACTGTTGTAGAATTACATAAATGTGTTATTGTGATTTTCTAAGGGAAAAAAAGGAATAACTGTAACAACAGTGTGAAGGAGTGCAATCTCTCCCTCAAATTCTATCCCTCTCGCTCTCAGTTTAAGTTTTTAAGTGGGCTAAAACCATATCTCTAAATTGTTTTATTTTCTTTTGATTTTATTTTCGTTTATATGGAAAATGATGTGATTTGACAATAATGTTAGATACAGTAATATGAAGGAAAGGTTCAAACAGCTTTCCTCATCATGATTAAAGATTTGTTATTTTCAGAGGGCAATTTGAAGTGAAGTGTTCATACTAAAGATAAGAGATTTGGTTGAATGTACTTCTGGAAAATAAATGTAGGTTCTAAAACTACTTAGAAATTATTAAATTAAAGTGATGATTTAAATTAAGCATCTTAGAAGCTTGACAGAGATTACCCTGTATTTTGATTTGTTCTGATGGTTAGTCTTCACCAAGAGACAAGGTCTTTTGTGACCTTTGCTAAAGGAAAAAACATAACAACTTGAATGGAAATTAGTGAACTGTAGATGAGTTCAATTGTTGCATTTTACTTTTCATTTGGACAATGTCAATAGATTGTTGAACTTTGAATAATGCTTTGTGAATTTAACCATGTTTTGGACTGTCTCAATGTTTGAGCAGTTGTAGATGGCTCCATTGGCTGTGACGGTTCTCAGGTGATACTCCCTGAAACAAGGGAAAATGTCTGTTTACAGATACCAGATTATTAAAGATTGGATAATAAGACTGAGCGGTACCGAGACCAGAGACAAGAGATGATAACCCAATGATGGGTAAAATTCTCCAGTGGCAAGAGGTGAAGACCCAATGACGGGTAAAGACTCTCCAATTGCAAAATGAGAGCTGCCTAAGACAGGGCGCCACCGCCCTGGAAACATGCCCAAGAAGGGTGAACTGGGTTTAAGGAAGTGGATGGATGCTTTTAGGAAAGAAGCATCAAAAGGGAGGTCTAGAAGAAACCTGCCAGAAGTTGTGAGTTCCACTCAACCCAACTGTGTCTTAATAACCACTTTATTAAAATATTATATCACAGCGATGAATAACAAGCATTCTATCACTGTGTTATCAGGGGATCACACCCTGTGTAGAAGACCAATAGATTGATTTTGGAGGTAAAGCTTTGAGAACCATTACATACAAAGAAGTGCCTAAATTATTAAAGAAGTATTAAGCAAACCTGGGACTGTTTGCATGATGAAGAATTACGATTGGAAAATTATTTTTGTTTATGCTTTTATTGAACTCATGTACATTTTAATAATAATGAAGAATGGAAAAGAATATATGGTGGTGACTAAAAATTAACATGGCCTGATTGCCAAAAGAATGGGGTGCACAATTAACTAAAATTAATATAATATCTGGATAATAACATTGTGGGAAGAATAAGATTCTGTTGTATGTGATCATTGGTAAAATAATTTTGGATTCAAGCAACAGTAAAGCAGATGACTTTGATTGATGTGAATGGCCCAATGCAATGGCAACTACCCTGAATGGACAGAAAGACCAACTTGGGAGGAAATTGATTCCTTCAATGAATATATAAGAAGATATGAAGAACCATGCCCTGGGTGTAAGTGCTGGTTAACCTCTCCCCAAAGGGTGATCCTCTACGATGCGCAAAGCATCTGGGTTGAAGACATCTACACTACAATCAAGAACTCTTAAATTTAGGATGAATGTTTTGTTTAATGCAATCTACATAACTTTGACAACCAAAAACAAGACCAAACCAGGAGCACGTACATGCTTAAATATGTTAATTTGTGAATATAGAAAGTCACAGAGGAGGGAATATGTAGTATATTTTTATCAAGTTAATCAGGAATAATCAATGAAAACATTGTTGATTTATACCACAGTTATGTCTGAGGGGCAAACATGCAGTTTACTGTATGTAAAGGCCTGTGACGTTGTAACGTCTGAATAATGAGGCTGACGAGGAGATGCGGATCCAAACGCAGTTTGAGTTTATTTGATAACAAAAACACTAAATGAACAAAAGAACAACCCACGATGGGGAAAAGAAACATAAACTAGATAAGGTAACCACGGTAGAGACAGACAGGGAACAAGGGAGAGACGCAAACATCAGGCAAACATCAAACAAGATAACAAGGTGATTAACAGAAACCAAAGGCAAATTAACAAGGGCAGGTGTAAACAATGAACAGTGAACACGAACGCTAACAAGGACTATGGAATTACATAAGGGACTAAAGTGAAAGCTAAGAAGTGCAAAAGTGACAACAATGGTAAACAAGAGGGCAACAGTGAAACGAGACAGGGTGGACTATGGAGTTAAATAAGGGACTAAAGTGAAAACTAAGAAGTGAAAAGTGACAAGGTGGAAAACAAAGGGCAACAGAGGGACAAGAGAGGGTAACCGTTACATAGCCCCCTTTAAAGATCGGATTCCAGACGATCCTAACAAACACACAACAAAAGACAAAAGTCCATAAGAACAACATGAGGGCACCAGGGGCAAACGGACAGTACAAGTGGGCACATAGGTAGACAGGCAGACCAGGGGGAACACTGGGCAGGCAGGAAATCTGGGGCAGACAGGCAGACCAGGGGGGCACAAGAACAAGGAGGCAGTCCGAGGGGCACAGAGGGCAGGCAGGAAGTCCGGGGGCCACGAGGGGAAATGAGACAGTCCACGAGGGCGCAAAGGGAGATGCGACAGTCCACGGGGGCACAAAGGGAGATGAGACAGTCCACGGGGGCACAAGGGACAACCAGGCAGTCCATGGGGGCACAAAGGGACAGGTTTGGGAGGCCGGGGTGGTATCGACCGGGCGGGGACAGGTTTCAGTGGTCTGGGAGCTGGCCACAGGGCAAGGACAGGTTTGGGGGACCAGGGAAGAGGCCACGGGACTGGGACTAGGTCAGGAGGTCTGGGGAGAGGCCACAGGACAGAGGCTGGCAGAGCCGTGTGAGGCGGAGCCAAGGAGGACTTAGGCAGGGCCATGGCAGACTCAAGTGGTAAGGCCTTGGGCAGGTCAGGAGGCGGAACAGTGTTGGGCGGAGCCAAGGGGGGCGATGGTGTAGAAGGCTCAGAAGGCGGAGCCACTGGAGGTGGAGCCGAAGGTGGCGTGGGCGAAGAAGGCTCTGAAGACGGAGCCAATGGAGGCTTCGGAGGCGGAGCCGGGAGAGGCTCGGGAGGCTCTGGAGGAGGAATTGAAGGAGGCGGAGCCGAAGGAGGCGAGGGCGATGAAGGCTCTGAAGACGGAGCCAAGGGAGGCTTCGGAGGCGGAGCCGGGAGAGGCTCGGGAGGCTCAGGAGGTGGAGCTGAAAGAGGCTCAGGATGCGGAGCCGAGGTAGGCGGCACCGTGGGAGGCTCTAGGAGCGGAGACCAGGAAGACTCTGGAGTCTCTGGGGGTAGAGACGTAGGAGGCTCTGAGGGTGGAGCCGCCAAAGGCTTGAGTGGCTTGAGAGGCGGTGCCGGAGGAGGCTCGGGAGGCGGAGCCATAGGAGGCTCTGAGGGCGGAGCCATCGAAGGCTTGAGTGGCTCGAGAGGCGGCCGGAGGAGTCTCAGGAGGCGGAGCCATAGGAGGCTCGGGAGGCTCTGAGGGCGGAGCCGTCGAAGGCTTGAGTGGCTCGAGAGGCGGAGCAGTAGGAGGCTCAAGAGGCTCTGGGGGCGGAGCCGTCAAAGGCTTGAGTGGATCGAGAGGCGGAGCAATCGGAGGCTCTGGAGGCGGAGTCGTAGGAGGCCCCGTAGGAAGAGCTGCAGGAGGCTCGAGAGGCTCTGGGGGCGGAGCCGTAGGAGACTCGGGGGGCAGAGCCCTGGAAGGCTCGAGAGGTTCAGGAGGCGGAGCCCTGGCAGGCTCGAGAGGTTCGGGGGCGGAGCCCTGGCAGGCTCGAGAGGCTTGAGGGGCGGATCCCTGGCAGGCTCAAGAGGCTTGAGGGGCGGAGCCCTGGCAGGCTCGAGAGGCTTGAGGGGCGGAGCCCTGGTAGGCTCGAGAGGCTTGAGGGGTGGAGCCCTGGCAGGCTCGAGAGGCTTGAGGGGCGGAGCCCTGGCAGGTTCGAGAGGCGGAGTTCTGGAAAGCTTGGGAGGCTCGAGAGACGGAGTCCTGGAAGACTCGAGAGACTTGAGGGGCGGAGCCCTGGAAGGCTCGAGGGACTTGAGGGGCGGAGCCCTGGTAGGCTCAAGAGGGCTGAGAGGCGGAGCCCTGGAAGGCTCGAGAGGCTTGAGAGGCGGAGCTCTGGGAAGCTCGGAGGGCGGAGCTCTGGAAAGCTCAGGAGGCTTGAGAGACGGAGCCCTGGAAAACTCGAGAGACTTGAGAGGCGGAGCCCTAGGAGGCTCGAGAGGCTTGAGGGGCGGACCCCTGGTAGGCTCGAGAGGCTTGAGGGGCAGAGCCCTGGAAGGCTCGAGAGGCTGAGCTCTGGAAAGCTCGGGAGGCGGAGCTCTGGAAAGCTCGGGAGGCGGAGCTCTGGAAAGCTCGGGAGGCTTGAGAGACGGAGCCCTGGAAGACTCGAGAGGCTTGAGAGGCGGAGCCCTAGGAGGCTCGAGAGGCTTGAGGGGCGGACCCCTGGTAGGCTCGAGAGGCTTGAGAGGCAGAGCCCTGGTAGGCTCGAGAGGCGGAGCTCTGTAAAGCTCGGGAGGCGGAGCTCTGGAAAGCTCGGGAAACTCGGATGGCTGAGCTCTGGAAAGCTCGGGAAACTCGGATGGCTGAGCTCTGGAAAGCTCGGGAAACTCGGATGGCTGAGCTCTGGAAAGCTCGGGAGGAGGAGCCCTGGAAGGCTCGAGAGACTTGGGAGGCCGAACCCTAGGGGGCTCGAGAGGCGCTGGCTCTTGGACGGTCACGGCCATTGGCACTGGCACTGGCTCTTGGACGGTCATGGCTACTGGCACTGGCTCTTGGACGGTCAAGGCTTCTGGCACTGGCTCTTGGACGGTCATGGCTACTGGCACTGGCTCTTGGACGGTCAAGGCTTCTGGCACTGGCTCTTGGACGGTCGTGGCTTTGGGCACTGGCTCTTGGACGGTCATGGCTACTGGCGCTGGCTCAGGGACGGTCGAGGCCACAGGCGCTGGCTCAGGGACGGTCGAGGCCACAGGCGCTGGCTCAGGGACGGTCGAGGCTACAGGCACTGGCTCAGGGATGGTCGAGGCTACAGGCACTGGCTCATTGACGTTTGAGGCTTGCGGCACTGGCTCATTGACGGTTGAGGCTAGCGGCACTGGCTCACTGACGTCTGAGGCTTGCGGCACTGGCTCATTGACAGTTGAGGCTAGCGGCACTGGCTCACTGACGTCTGAGGCTACAGGCTCTGGCTGGGTTACCATGGTTGACGAGGATTCGGGCTCGCTCACGGTGACATGCGTGGGCTCTAGCTCGCTCACCGTGACATGCGTGGGCTCTAGTTCGCTCACCGTGACATGCGTGGGCTCTAGCTCGCTCACCGTGGCAGGCACGGGTCGGGAGGCGGAAGCCCGTCTTCTCTCCCTCCTCCGAGCAGACGCAGTGGGCCGCGCTGGCTCGTGGAAGGCGACTGGCGTGGGGACGGGCTCGCTGACAGGGGCCGGCATGGGCCGGGAGGCGGAAGCTTGTCTTCTCCTCCTTCTCCGGGCTGACGAAGAGGACCGCTGGCTCGCTGACCGGCGCGAAAGGACGAACCACGGGCGTAATGGAGGGTCAATTCTGCGGAGGCGCTACGGGGTTCTCCTCGATGATGTCCACTGTTAAATGAGAACCGCAGATCTGTAGGGTCTCCTCAACGAACGCGTGAAGTGTCCAGTCGGCGTTGCCGGTGGCAGCCGCTCCTTCAGCCCGTCATTCAGGTTGCCTCGGAAGAAGACCACGAGGGAGTAATTAGGAAAGTCTGAAACGTTTGCCAGAGCCAGAAAGTCGTGGATGTGGTCTTCTATAGGTCGGTCCCCTTGCTTCAGGCTGAGCAGATCGTAATTCGCTCGAAAAACTGCTGGATCCATTGTGTGGTCGATCGTTCTGTAACGTCTGAATAATGAGGCTGACGAGGAGATGCGGATCCAAACGCAGTTTGAGTTTATTTGATAACAAAAACACTAAATGAACAAAAGAACAACCCACGATGGGGAAAAGAAACATAAACTAGATAAGGTAACCACGGTAGAGACAGACAGGGAACAAGGGAGAGACGCAAACATCAGGCAAACATCAAACAAGATAACAAGGTGATTAACAGAAACCAAAGGCAAATTAACAAGGGCAGGTGTAAACAATGAACAGTGAGCACGAACGGAGTTAAATAAGGGACTAAAGTGAAAACTAAGAAGTGAAAAGTGACAAGGTGGAAAACAAAGGGCAACAGAGGGACAAGAGAGGGTAACCGTTACAGACGTGATGAATATGTGCTCACATATGTTTGACTATTTGACTGTGTGTGCAGAAACATAAATAGCATTACTTAGGGGGGAGAAGTAATCTCTTCCAAAGGACTTTCTGTTACTTCTTAATATGGTCAAGACCAGAGTCAATGAAGAGCATGATAATACGTGTAACCCCACCTTGTTTGAGGAGGTGTATTTAAGTAAAACCAAACCAGAGATGGTTCAGTTGTTGTTGGTACTGTGGTTTCACCGTAGGCAACTCTGCTTTATTGTGTGATAATAAAGTCTATTCTTCTGAAATCAAAACCCCAAAGATGCTGAGTGATTTTTCACAAAATTGGCATGAAAAACTACTACACACTCAAAATGGAGGTGCATCAAAATTTCAAAGTTAAATGAGCTGATTCCACTTCCAGAGAAGCATTTCGATATTCCACTGGGAAGGTGGAATCCTTGAAAAACATCATCCTCCCTGAGCAGCTCTGTTCTTCAAAGAACCCCGGTTCATTGAAATTGCCTTCAGGGGGAAGTTCCTTGATTTTGACTAAGGCTATTGCCAAAATATTTAGATATTCTATTACATCAGGCAGTACCTCGCTACATCTTTAGCACAGACACAGCTGCTTCAAACGGCAACAATAATTCTGGAGTTGAATGTAATTTATAAAATCAACTCAAATTCTAAAGCAAAGATTTACATATTATTTCTACATTTCATCAATCAGTCTCATTTAAAGAAACTTGTGCATAGGATGTAGCTGAGGTGAATCGTTTCAAGTATACTACTGTTTGATTACTGTGCAGCATAAAAATGGTTGTTAAAAATAACAACTTTCTCTGGTATTTTTCTACATACAGAATTCTAAACCACTAGCCCAAAGTAATACATTTCTTGTCCTGCATGTTTTGTACATTCAAAATATTGCTTTTCATGCCATGCTTAACTCTGGGCCGACACATTTTTTTATCCCCAGGCAAAAAATTTTAACCTTGGGTTAAAGTTTTACACTTGTAATTTTGAAAGATATAGTTAACTTTTAAGGTATAGTTCACCCCAAAATGAAAATTCTGTCATTATGCATACTAATGTCGCTCCAATCCTGTTTGACTTTATTTCTTGGAACACAAATGAAATTTTTTAAATCTTCACTTTCGTCTTTTTTCCATAAACTGAAAGTGAATAGTGACTCTGGGCTGTAAAGCTCCATAAAGGACAAAAAGACACCATAAAACTGCAGTAAAATTAGTTGATGCAACTAAGTTGTACACTATTAGTTGTGCACTATTCTCCAAGTTTTCTGATTAATATTAATAAGTAATTATTTAAGTCAATATTCACTATACAATCAAATAAAATCATTAACCAACTCAACGCATAAAGAACATCAAACACCATTGCGTTATGATAAGGGCTGTCGAGTTAATGCGTTAATATCTCGCGATTAATTATACAAAAAATAACATGTTAAAATTATTAACGCATTTAATCGCATGCTTGTAGTACCACCTGTATACTCCAGAGGGCAGTAAGTGAAATTTCAGCTGTGTGAGCAACACAGTTTATACAGTGAAGAAAACAACACAGATATCATACATGTCAAGTTCTGGATTTGAAAATAAGGGAATTTTTCCAGCGCCCACCGCGAGCAGTCCTACCACCCCAACCAAGCTCCAGAATCCCTTACATTTTAAGACAGGTGTTATAGCCTAAATGAAAACACAAAAGGGTGTATATGAAGAGCATTTATTTAAAGGCTTATTTGCATATTTTCTGTTCATTTAACATTGCTTGTCTTTACATTTACATTTTATTTTCATTCCACACATTCTTTTCATTTCATATTGCTTTTTTTTACAGTTTTTCTTTTCATTTCACATAACTTTCGGATTTCTCGTGCTGACATACATCATTCCTTCCCCCGTGTGAGATGCTAAAGTCGCAGTTACAAAACTTACAAAACGAGTGACTGTCCCCCACCCGGCTCCTCTTCAGAAAAGTAAATTTGCTGTCCCATTGATCGTGGTATTTACATGAGGGTTTTGTTTTTTTGGCAGGAGTGCCTTCTGTCTCTGTCATAGCGTCCATCATCCGTCTCCGTCTCTGTTTTTGTTTTTTTTCCCGCGTTGTCACTCATCATCTGACCTCACACACTAACCTCGCGACAACTGCCACCTACAGTACCTGTAGTAGGCTACTGCAGGTGGCAGTTATCGCGAGGCTAGTGACAGAGCTCAGATTGGGAATGTTTTTTTTACTCTGCCCGGGCCCGGGGTATGATTTTATAATAACGCAGGTTAAAATACGGGAGATTTACGGGAAAATACTAATACGGGAGGACGGTGGGAAAGAAGGGTAAAATACGGGACTTTCCCGGCCAAAACGGGATACTTGACAGGTATGAGATATGCGTTACTAAGGGTTCAAATGCGAACTAAGGGATCTCAATATGTGTTTAAAGTTTGAGTATTAAACTATATTTATCTTGACACAGTGACCTAAACATTTTATTTTTATGACGCAACACACCCAAGACGCGACACAAGCATGTCTGACGCAGGTCGTATGGTAGGGTGACCCAGTCCCGAAATTGGGAGCTTTGTTCCGCGTCCCGCAAGTCATAAGCATTGTCCCGCATTTCAATTTTGTCTGTATAATTTTTTATCTTTATTATTATTTCGGCATCATTTTATTTCATCGTCATTTAATTACAAAATCACTATAAAAAATAGTTAATAAGAAAACACTGAACATGCGCAGCGCAGCCTTTTTTTCTTGCCAGAGTGGGAAAACACTGGAAAAAAAACTGCAACAGAAAAATGGGTCTATCCGGAGCTCCCGAGAAGAAAAAGTGTCTTTGTTCGTATAATAAAGAATTGGAGAAAATATATACATGGTTAAAACCAGTTACAGGTGACCCTAAAAAAGGAGAGTGCAGGGTATGCATCCAAAGTTTCATGGACAGCTCTGCTGAAGCAGTTCAGTGCCCCAAACATGACAGCTCTGATATCTTTGGCTTTGAGCATTCCTGTCACCAACTCGTTCATAGAGAGGGTGTTTTCACTGATGACCGCTGCGTGGACAGAGACAAGGAACTGAGCATCTGTGGACCTCATGAAAAATTAACTCCTGGTGAAAGTGAACACCTACACCTGCCAGGAGTTCTACAGTCATAATGAATGAGAAGGCCCTACTCGAAGCAGGCAGATCAGACAAAACAATTTAATTCAAGATGCACTAAATCTGGTAAGAACGCATTTAATCTTTCTAGTCTTTAATAATGGAATTGATGTGCTTATTTGGAAATGTGCTTTTTAACGATTAGATTATTATTTTCACTTCATTATATTTACATTGAGTAGGTCTGAGCTGTTAATGAGTTTGTATCGTAGACCTTATGCCAAACTGAGTGACGTTCACAGCGCCGTCATTAACATTTAACATCACTGCAAAAATACATCTAATATAAAATCAATATTTATTCACCTAGTACAATAATAGTAAGTTATCTCTCCCTCGTGTCCTGCATTGTCCTGCAAAATCAGGTCTGCTGACCTGCAACAGAGCAATAGCCAGGTGGTCACCCTATCGTATGGTCTTACCCAGTTAACAATTTTTGGTTCCCAGAACGTTCCCAGAACGTTACTTTCAGGTACCCAGAACGTTCCCAGAACGTTCCCTGAACAAACATTCTAACGTTCCCTGTTGGTTAGCTAGGAAAGTTTTCTTAACGTTAATAGAACGTTTCCTATAGGTTAGGGGAACGTTCTCGGAACGTTCCCGAAAGGTTCCCGGAAGGTTCTCAGAAGGTTCCCGGAACGTTCCTCGAACGTTTTCCTAACCTCTACATCCTGATATGCCTGTACACAAATTATAGGTCTACAAACAACATATTCTACATTTTTATTCTCAAACAATTAAGAATCCTATGAATATATTATTATTAGCCTACAATATATTACAGAAAATAAGTAGGCCTAAATCAGTTTGTATTAAATAATTAAATCAGCACACAATCCATGTTTTTGTTGATTCATTGTTTAATTATCAACCTAAAATAAGTCACTAACACAGCGTTAACAAACTTTATTAAGGAACAGGAATATTTAACATGAAAATATTTCAATAAATAAAATTGCACAAACATTTTAATTAAAACTATCTTTTTGCAAACTGTAGCCTATAACGTACACCAAAATTGATTCATATACAATTAATTTATATACAATATACAATGTGCTGATCTTCACGATCCGCTCAAAACGTGTATAGCCTACTCCCAACACCGTTATCTGCAAATTTAACAAGAAAATGAAAAGACAACGCATTACATGGACATTAGATGAAACAATTAGATGAACAATTAAAGAAACAATCTTCTGTCATGAAGTGACAATCGCATCTAGTCTGGGCCGGGTTTTCCGATAACGATGTAGGCTATCTAGCTCTTGAGAGCGCTCTCTACGTGCATGGTTACGAACGCTCGCGGCAAATCCACGTGCGTTTCCCAAAAATGCACTTAACATGAACGCATATAATAAATAAATAAATAATAAATTCTGATACAGTGTGTTTACCATTTTAAAGTCCTGTGTGGGGCAAATTTCAGGGCCAATCCAATTTGGTCTTCCACCTCAGTCGCCTTCAGTGTTTTGAAGTTTTTTTGTGTTGCTCCTAGAAATAGAATGAAATAATCTCTGTTAAAGTCTAAATAATCTCGTAACGTACATTGTATATACATTTATATTAGAAATAGAGTTATAAAAATTAAACCTAAAAATAACCTACAGGGAACGTTCTGGGAAGGTTCTCTTTAGGTTATAAAATAACAACCTGCAGGGAACGTTCTGGGAAGGTTCTCTTTAGGTTATAAAATAACAACCTGCAGGGAACGTTCCCAGAACGTTCTCTTTAGGTTATAAAAAAGAAAACCTACAGAGCACGTTCCTAGAACGTTCTTATTTGGTTCCCCAAAAAATAACCAAATGAGAACCATATGGGAACGTTAGGGGAACGTTCTGTGTTTACTGGGTTACCTCACAAATATTTAAAGGGTAACTAAACCCTAAACCAACTTTTTTTAGTTAATGATCTGTAAGCATGGGGCTTTATTAGTACTGGTCATTGATTCAAGTAATTTTTTTGACATTTGTGTATGAAGTGTTTTAATTCTACAATATATGGTGTAAAAACGTCTGAGTGCTGCCCTCTTCAGGTTGAACTGTGGCTACTGCAGTTGAATTTTCCTATTGGCTGTTGCGGTACTTCGTGACGTAAGCGGTGACAGCTGACGTAAGCAGGTTCCAGCTCACCACGCCAGATTCATGTACATGTTGTCTTGCGACCGTGTGAGGAATAATAATAACATAGAGTCTGACAGCAGCTGTCAATTAATCCGTCACTACGAGTCTCAGGTAAAGTGACAGCTATGGTGATAAAAATAATAATGATGTTTTTATTTGGTTTTACTACAAATACCATGGTATTTGTATACACAAGAATTACCATAGTTAATCTGTAGTAAAAACATGGTTACTTTATGGATACAGTATACTTTATAAAAATGTGGTTTCCACCAAAAAACATGTATACTTAAAGTACTTTTTGCAGTTACAACAATATTACTATAGAAAAACCATGGTTTCTGCCAAAAAACGACACTTGGTAGACTATAACAGTCATTGTTACTACCATGGTAAATGTATTGATAGGGCACTCAAAACCTATTATGAGGTTTAGCAAACTATTGTGAGGGAATGTAAAACAAAATTCCCACCATGTCCTCTAAGGGGCTCTGTGTGTGGTTTTATGCGTGTTTTGCGCGCGTGTGTGTGTGTGTGTGTGTGTGTGTGTGTGTGTGTGTGTGTGTGTTTACCTTATGAAACTTGACAACCCTGAGGTACAATTCACTTTCATTTAAAGATGTGTGAAGATTAAAAATTCCTTTTGTGTTCCATGGACGAAAGTCACTCAAGTTTAGAATGACATGAGGGTGAGTAAATAATGAAATAATTTTCATTTTTGGGTCAACTTCCTTTAACTCAGTTATGAAGCCCTGCTTTGCTGTCGTTTGCTGTCTGAACATGCTTTTTTTTTGGACTACATTTTTGGCAGGGTTTGTAAAACCTTCACGTTTAGCCTCACAGCACTGTCGGGCATGCCCATATCCCCACCAAATTTGGGCAGATGGTAGTTCTGCACATCCCCTCGTGGATGATAGAGGCACTTCCAGCCGGGAACCCTCAGCAGTGCCCACCACAGTGGCTGAATGTCTAACATGGACCCTCATAGATGCGCATCTCAGTCGAGTGAGGTTGGATAGGCCCCACACTTGGGTCGACGGTAGTCCTGGTGATACCAGAGCCAATGATGGCAGTATCCGTCCCGGGGAGCCATGTCTGAAAGGCTAAAGGTCCTGGATGAACGGCTGAGCAAAAGCAGTGACAAAATGACTTAAGTCAATGCAGTCGGAGGGAGTGGTTGATCCATGGTCACAATGACTGTGAGTGAAGCAGAGGAGGGTGGCTCCCCTCGGCAAGAAAGCATGCATGAGCCCTCTGGATGTGCAGTTTAAACAGAGGGTATGATGATTTATCCTATCAGGTGCAGGTGAGCTCCATACCCTCACTGTCAGTGACATAAGCTGAGGTGTGTGGCACCTCTTGGCATGAAGCAGAGTCCAAGGGGCCTGGATGAATGAGCAGAATTGGTCAAATGACAGTCGGAAGGAGCGGTTGATCCAGTGACAGTGAGTGAAGCCGAGAAGTTGATTAAGATCTTTAAGCTGGCTTGTCACAGCACCTAAAATACACACTTTCCCTTGTACTTTCATGTACATTTTAACCTAACATCTGTATATACAGATATAAAGCTATAAAGTGTTTGGGCACTTTATAGCTTGTTTGTTTCAGTGCTTTCTCTAAAAAATCTACTCATCACATTTACAGTTGTTTTATATGTTTTAAAGTTAGAACAATTTTTGCACTGTGGGGCCCTGTCACAGTCATTCTCCCTCATGTCTCCCCAGGACTCTTATTTTGAAGTTTTCCCACAGACTACATCACCCACAGTTCACTGCCCTCATCACTTCCATCTGCTCCTCATAATCTTCACCTGTATTCCATTCCCTCATTTAGTTTTGTTCATGCGATTGTCAGTTCTTGATGAGTTACATTTAATGGTTTGTTGTGATGTTTAGCTTTATTGTTTTGTTCCACTCCAGCGTTTGTTCCATTCCAGGATTTATAATTAAAAGATTGAAAGCATCTACTCCTACATCTCCTCTCTTTCTCTCCAAGATCCCAACGTTAAAGAAGGACTGACCGAGCTAAATGGATATACCGCCAGCAGTAGCAATCCTCATCCTCAAACAAGGAGATCATCCAGTTGAGGTTCACATGTGTGAGTTTCTCCATCTCTGAATTTGGTGCACTATGGTGACCATGTGCTGGTGAGTTCCTTCAGGGCTAGCCTAAATAGAGCATTGAAGGAGCTTATGCCTCCGTCAGGTCCTCACTGGACGATCGGTGACTAGGCTCTGCGGCTTATCTTTCACTGTGGGTGTGGAGGATGAGGACTTTGAATCTCCTCCCAAGATGGACACGCTCCACGCCTTCCACGGCTCCTCACTCCACGCCTGTCACGGTTAGCGAGCCAGCGCCCAAGACTGCCACGGTGCTGCGAGGTGTGCGCTTGAGAGATGTGCAGGCGTGATGTGATTGTATGGAGAAGAGTGTTCCGCGAGTTGGTGCCCTATGCAGGCTGCGTACTCTGTATTTAGGGAGCGGTGGTACTGTGCACAGAGCTAAAGATATAAATTCTTTCTACACAGAAAACTGTAACTACACTGAACTAAGAACTAAAAGCAAAAGTAGGCATTAATAAAGCATGATCTTGCTTTAGTTTATATTTCAGCATTATATAGAATGTCCCTGTGGGGCATTGTTCACGTTTTCACAGTTATAATTACTAGAAGTTTTTCCAAACATCGTCTTGTTGACAAATTCATCCAGATCTCACATGAGCCCTTAAAGGGATAATTCACCCTAAAATTTTTATTCTCTCATTAATTATTCACTCTCATGCCAGGTGTGGATGACTTTCTTTCATCTGCTGAACTCAAATGAAGATTAGTTATTTTAGAAAAATATTTCAGCTCTCTAGGTCAATGCAATTGAATGGGTGCCAAAATATTAAAGCTCAAAATCACAAATGTCAGAATAAACATAATCCATAAGACTCCACTGATGTGATAGGTGTGAAATCATAGATGAGAAACGGATCACTTTCACATTCATCTTCTTGAGTTTTTGGGGATTCACATTCTTCTCTGCATATCACCCCCTGCTGGGCTGGGAGAATTTCTAGCAAAAAATGACTTAAATATCGATCTGTTTCTCACCCACTCCTTTCATATCACTTCTGAAGATATGGATTTAACTATAGAAGTCATATGGATTACTTTTATGATTCCTTTATGTTCTTTTTGGAGCATAAACATTTTGGCATCCATTCACTTGCATTGTATGGATCTACAGAGCTGAAATATTCTTCTAAAAATAATAATTTGTGTTCTGAGGAGGAAGTCATACATATCTGGGATGGCAATGATGAGAAAATTTACATTTCTGGGTGAACTATCCTTTTAAAATGATAACTCCGCCATAATTTAATCTCTCATCATTAACCTACCCTTATGTTGTTCAAAACACAACAATATGTTAGACAGAATGTTAAGGACTGACAGTCTCGGTCACCATTCATTTTCAATTAATAATAATAATTATTATTCTGTAATACATGTTAAATTTGTATTATGTACTCATTTCTTGAGTACTATTTTAATTGGATACTTTACTCTTACTCAAGTATTTATTTATATTAGCACTTTTACTTCAACTTGAGTAATTTTTTTTAGAAGTGTACTTTTACTTAAGTACAGTTTTTGGCTACTCTAAACACCTCTGGTTATAACACAAGTCTAGAACAAGGAGATGGCAGAGTTCAGTTAGCATCATAGTTTACATCAATAAATCAGTATATTAAAGTTTAAATGATCAAAGTGCTGCACTTATAAAAGTGAGAATCTATTGCTTCTCTGTTCGTTCTCAACATTTTTACAGAATTTTAAAACATTTTGAATATATATATATATATATATATATATATATATATATATATATATATATATATATATAAGACTAGCCTACATTTTACACCATTTACTTTCAAATTATTTTGTGATGGCAAATTAATAAACCACAATTTTTAATACATGTTATTGTGTGTGTGTGTGTGTGTGTGTATACGACAATTATAGGTACATTATAATAATAAAAGGTAGTCGACAATTACTGTACATTAAAATTTAAACCTCTTTATAAACAAGAACTCATGAATGGTAACAGACAATTTTAGTGTTGGTATAATGGTGCTTTTAAGATTATTATAATTGTTTGTTTGTATTTACTATTAATAGGTCCATTCTAAAATTAAATCAGGGCCTGAATCTGAAATCTGATTTAATTTTAGAATGGACCTATTAATACAGTGTTGTTCATGCTATTATAAATAGTGCAAAAACACTTTGAAGTGAGCCGTTTATAATGAGATTTAACTTTACCACATTTAACATTAACTTAACTTACTTTAGTAAAAACTTAGTCTGGAAATGACTTTTGGGGAAACGGATTCGATTCCCCAATTTCTGGAAGCGAACAGCCCTACTTCTGAGTAGCTTCAATACAAACAGAAAGTTAGATGTCAAATGGGTCAGCGCCGAAGAAATTGAATACCCGAATTGTGGTGCCGAATGAATTCGGTGTGAAACGTAATAAGTGACTATAACAGAATATCACAGCAAGTTGTTTAGCAACAGATATAAAGTAAACAATGCATGCCTCATTATATTATTAGCTTGCCCCATTGTATTCATGTGTTTTGTACACAGAACAAGATAACCCAGAATTAGATTAACCCGTACCTTGTTGAAAAACATTAAGTGTGAAAAGCACATAGACAGACCAAAATTGTGTATGCGTTATTATTATCACTTTTTAAATATATATTTTTTTAATTTTTTTATGAGAAGACATTGAGAGCAGCCTCAGTAGATTTTGCTGTGTCAAAGGAATACCAATTTTCTCGTTTACCAGTAGGGGGCAGGCTTTTCAAAATAAACCACTTCATGACTGTTATAACGAATTCAGTAATGGCGATCAGTTCATGTGCAAAAACATGTATGCATGGATATGTTGACGAATGCAAAAAAAAAAAAAAAAAAAAAACACAACATAACACGGTTTAAAGGTTTTTTAATGTCAAAATCAAACTTTTACATGTCACATTACCAAATATTTCTAACCATTGCAAACCCCTTTTGATTTGTTATTTGTCATAACAAATGCAATGAACTCATTAATTACATGAGAGAGAGCTTCAAAAACTCATCTTTCACATAGCATAAAAACAGAGAAATAAAAAACATTTTTTTTCCTCACAGGTGCAAGATTAAAGACCGTCAACATGCCTTTCAGGTTCAAAGTTCAGTGGTCATTTCTTTACAGGGTAGCAGTAAAATGGCAGATGTTGGGCGAGTACATGAGTTCAGTATTTAACGCATAAAAAAGTTCAAGTGAATGTTACGCAATGTTATTTTGCCCTCCCATCCCCATTTTGCAGGAAGTGAGAACTGTTAGGTAAACGTGCAGTTAAAAAAGAAGACACACCATTTTATTAACATTATGCACCCCGTTCTGTACACTACTTACAAACTGCTGTATAACAGCATTTTTAGCCTATAAACCTGGCAAAGGACCCATTTTTAGAAACAGATTCCCTCTTTCGAGTCCTCCTGGCCTGGTTTTACAAACCCTGTTCAATGGAGCTCTGTCCAGTTCGACAATTTCCCCACATCCAGGCACTGATCTGCAGGTTCTTGGCTAGTCTTTTTCAGGTAGGCCTAAGTTTGTGCACCAGCGCTTCCAGTAAAACTGGATTTTGGCATAGATGGACTGAAGTCCACCAGTCGTGCTCCAGACCCAAGCTGTTCCGTGAAGTGAGAGGGATGAGTCTGTGATTCTCACTATGGAAAACCAGAAAACACACTTCCGACACAGTTGAGAGAGAGAAAGATCTGTGTGTGAAAAAAAAAGAGAGAGCAAGAAAACAGGCCCCCCAAACTATGGCCTTGTGAGGACAAATTGATCAGAGACAGAGAGCAAACTAAAGCTCAGTGTTGAAAATGGGCTGAGGACACACACTGAATCTCAAGTTTCCTGAGGTGAAATACATGTCAGTTTGTTTTTATCAATCAGATTGTACTTACAATGCATAAGAAGAGATCAAAAAAGCCATTTCACAATTCAATGTTAAACTTCAAGAGGTTTGATAAAACTCACTCAATGCCAGGAACAGGTCATGGCTGTGATACAAGATTAATAAAGACTCATTAAACTGCCTTGATTCATTTAACTGTAATAATACCAGGTATTTGCCTGTATTTGAATTGTATGACTTGTTTTGAACACTAATTTTTAGCTTTTTGAGGGACATATCCAACTAAATGAAAGACTGCTGTCTTCCATCGATTCATGAAAAGACATTCTTACTTCACATTCATACACATGTGCACTCACACACGCTCCACTCCTAAAAAGGTTATTATATCCTAAGAAAACAAACAAAAAATCTGATTCTTATTTAACAAAATAAGCATTAGCTTATTGTCATGCAGTGTTGCCTTTAAAGAAATTTGGTTTACATATGAGCTCTACTTAAAAGGGATGAGATACAGTATATTCATTGTTTATAGTATAGTATAGATGTATATAACATTGTTTAATACCTTTATGTATGCACTTTACACAGATGATTAGTTATTCAAATACATGTCAGTGTCTTATATACTAGTTGAAGTTCAAGCAGGCAAAAATGCTACAGCTACTTTCAAAAACTGTTTCCTTAAAGAAACCTCAGATATGCCAACATTGTCAGTCTTTTTATACATACACACCTGTACACATACACACCTGCGTGTAAATGAATACATACAGAACACGTATCTTGTGTCTGTTTGTAAGCGTTTGAGTGTGTACGTGTTTGTGCTGTGTACAGAGTGTTGCGTTGTGTAATTTGACTTATTTAAACTCTAAGGTCTGATGAGATGGTAATTTAACAGTCATTGTGATAATCACTCCATTACGGAAGTGAAATAGTAATGAATTCCAGTAATGGAAGCTGCAGTATATTCCCATATTTGTATAAAAGGAAAACAAATAGCTTTACAAATGAGGGGGAAAAAATTGACAACTTGAAACCTATTCACCTTTTTCTCTAAAAGTCTCTAAAGAATTAATTTACACTGCATGTGACTGTAATTAAATAACTGTACCGGCACAGCAACAGAACACTACTGAGATTAATAGTCAGGTATCACCATATGATTGGTTGGGATATCCTATGTCTTGATGCTACATGGTAAATTATAATTTCGTACTGTGCCACAGTCTGATTCGTTGTCCAGATTGTCCAGATCTAGATTGACTGTTACTGGATTGTTTCCTTATGTGAACAAATTGAGCGGAAAACTCTCAGAGAACTAGCCATTAATCCCAAAAGCCAGATTAATGTCTGCCAGAGGCCTAACATGCAACCGATTGCCGTTAACAATGTGACCAAAGTCATTCAATTATTAGGGAAGTATAAAAGCCGATGCACTTTTTCTCCTCAGCTTTGATTTCTATATTTTACATCCAGAGAAATTAATGAATAATAAATTTTTGGCAAGGAGAAAAAACCTGTACTGAACAGGTATGTGCTAGTATCTCAATGATCCACCAATGCAGTGAAGTTGCTCAGGGGGTTCCATGGTGGTAGGAGAGGTCATCTGGTACCCCTCGCCCTCCGCTGAGGTTAACTGCAGCTCACAGGTACACTTCTCTGCGAGACAGAGTGAGGCACGATGTGGTCTTATAGTCGCCCCCCGTCCTCGTAAGTGGTATGACCTCTGGGGGGTGTGAGTCTTCCTCATCCTGCCGACATCCGAAGCCAGCGCTGCTGAATGTGTCATAGGATGCTGAAGTCATTTTACGGTTCAGGAGATTGCGGTTGTGGTCGCCCATGTTCCTGTTGCGGTCACGGCGGCTGAGAGTTCCGAGTGGATCTCCATTTGCAAGTGAATCTCGGACCTCCTCGCTGCCTCCGCTGCTCTTATCCGTGGCTCCATCTCCATCTTCTTCGCGGTCACTGTCGTCTTCTGTGTTGTTGTTGTTATCGCCGGGCGAGGTGAATGTGGAGAGCTGGGGTGGTTCGATGCGTCTCCGTGGTGATGGTTGTACAGGCATCCAGCAGGTGTCGGAATGACCAAACTCATCACACTCTTGGGTGCACTTTCCCGTCAGAGCCACATCAGGAAGCTGCCTGGGATCTAGAAAAAGACAGACAGTTTAAGGATTTCCTGCCTGAGAACTTTCTCTACTGTGAGGTAGGTAGGTTGATATCTATCTATCTATCTATCTATCTATCTATCTATCTATCTGTCTGTCTTAGTGAGTTAACAGTTACCATTTTCCACATGTTCCTCTTCGCCTACACTCCCTTCTGGTGTTGTTCTCTCGTATCCATCCTCAGGCAGCGGTAAAGATCCCAGTCTGGGTCCAGAGGAACTTTTGCTGCTGGGGGTCTCTGAGTCCTCCACTCCACTATCATAGAAGCCTTGATCAGGAGCCTGATTCACAACCGAAAATGTCACCCTTCTGAGGGGCTACGGAGAGACACAGAGACATGGGATTAAAACATTTTAATGACTAATGAGGATTATTCACTGAACTGACTTCACAATGATTTCACATTGATCTCCATGGATATACACTCTGTGGATATATAAAATATACCTAGAATAAGTATCATATACTATGCAGAACCTGTTAACCACAGTGTGGAATTATTTATAGCATGCGTTTAATGGCACCGTCTATATGCCTGTGTGACTCCATCTACCCAACCTCATCTTACTCCAACAAATCAGCACATTCAAAGTCTCATAAAAAATCATAAGTCCTGTTCAGACTGTCTGAAGCCAAAGGGAGAAATTAGCATATTTCAGTAAAAAAAAAATCCAACCACAGGAACCGCACATCTTCTCTTCAGTGACTATTGGAGCGATGACTGACAGCAGTTAGAAGCACTGCCTTATGAGAAGCAAATTTATATGCTCCAATGTCTGCCTTAATCAAGACAATGTGAACTGAGAGAGAGAGAAAAAGAGAGAGAGAGGGAGCTAAATGAACAGAGTAATTAACTGATGGTTTCATTTTTCACTGGTGGGAAGTGAAATCGTAACAGATATGAGAGAGGGTGATGAATCAGTCGTTATGGGTGTCAGATGTCAAATCCAGCAAGTGACAAATGAACATTAATAAAACAAATCATCAGTTTTGTCTACGATCTCACGTCTGACATGGTTCTGACATTTGAGAGGCTTTTGCTGACTTGTTTTAGTTCAAATCAACCAACAGCAAGCCCCAAAATATAGATGTGTTAAAAAAAAGTTGGAGAAAAGAAAGAAAAAAAAAGAATAATCTGACAATGTATAAGGTCATGTAAATAACTTAAGCTGTTTTCTTTTATTTGGGTAAGGTCATAAACATTTTAAGCATAAACCGATCAGCATACACACATTTTTGCCCATTTCCCTAATTTTGCGTGGCATTTAAACGCTGTTACCAAAATTCTTACCAGTTTATCCAATGTGTGCAAGTGTTGTGTGCATGCCGATTTAGAATTTGATGTCAAAAGGAGAGAAAAAAACACAATGATTTCAAGTCTAATGTAAATGTGTTTTATTTGGATTGAAGGATTTTTCTGATAAGCAGATTTTGTAATTTATCAAAGTATTAGTGTGCATATAAACACACTCACTGCTACTTATCGTACAAAAGTAAACAAAATGTAAAGTGGATACATACATTCTACTATGTGATACATTAATTTTGTGCCATAATCCTGTAGCGTCTGATTGGATGCACTGCCTTTGACATCAACAACTAAAGATAAAGGTATATGTGTTTTCTCTTATCTTTAAAAAGGTTATTTATTTTGCTTTCCTAACAAAGCACCATATCACCACAAGGTTAGTTGTATTTAATTTTTTGCATTTAGCATTCCTTTTTCCCAGCAGTTTGTAACCTGCTTTTGGGTCGCAACCTACTAGTTGAGAACCACTGTTATTTATGCAGTATTACAGTATGTAGCTGTCACGGCTGATGTTATTTTCTCCACACTGCATATTCTATAAATAATATTCTTTCTGCCTCATTCTATCCACATTAGAAGCAGTAGATTTTGTGTAATTTATAATGTTTATATTCTGCATTCAGGGCAATGATTTGTGGTTTTTAAGTGGTCATAATATGCACCTGTTAATGGCAGTTAAAAATCATTCTCTCTCTCTCTCTCTCTCTCTCTCATTAGCTCACACAGTTACTCACTATCCTTTCTAGTAACTGAACTAGTAATGGAAGCTTGGGTTGTTTCTATGCATGATGCTTAAAAGTGGCATCTGAAATTAGTTCTACACACATATTGAGGACGAAAACCTGAATGTTTCAAAAGTTAGAAACATGTTGTAACCATGGTATTTTCTAATGTTTTTAAATCACTGGAAATCTTCCAAAACACTAGTCACAGCAGTCTCTTACCATCTCTTCTTGTTAAAGGTCAAGATTACCTTGAATTGTTCTCCTTGCCATTTTTTAAAGTTTGCAAAACTGACATAAACTTACATTACCTTCAGTGGCATAAGTTTCATGGAAAGGACATGACAACTCATTGCTAAAATCCAACAGAAAACACTGCCGTGTTTTCGCAGAGGAGAGACTGTCACGAACCCCGCTCCCTCGCTCCGCCCCCTTGAGCTCGTACGCTCTTTTTCCTCCCTCGGGCTTCCACGGCCGTTTTGCTCGTTCGAGCTTGCACGCTCGTTTTTGCTCCTACGAGCTTACATGCTCGTAGACTATCTCCCCGGGCACACATGCACTCAGCGAGCTGCACTCGCCGCTTCCCGCCTCATCCAGAACATTATGACCTCCTGCACTCGTCCCAATCACCACGTCATTGTTTACACCTGCACTCGCGTCATCTGCACTCCTGTTCATTGTTTACACCTGTACTCGTCACTATATATTCCACACGCATTCGTTTCTCCAGTGTTGGTTATTGTTCTAGTTTACCCCGCATCTTCGCCCCCCGCTAGTCTCGTCTAGTTTTGTACTCCTCTCGATTACCCCTTAGCTTGCCAGCCCCCCTTGTTCCCCTGTGTTTTCCTCTCGCTTGTCTTGTTTGTATATTGATTCCCCGGCTTCGACCTCACGCTCCCTTTGACTTCTCTCTCCCGGATTTGTTCCCTTGTTTATATCTTGATTCCCCGGCTCTCGACCCTACGCTTTCCTCGACCATTCTCCATCTGGATTTTCCCCACTGTACCTTCGCCTGCTTTTTGCAAATAAAGCAGTTTTGATTCTCATTGTGACTGTCTCGTCTTGTGTGTGTGTGTGGGTCACAGAGACAGAGGTCACGCTCTCATGTTTGTCAGATTGCTCAAATAAAGCATAACAATGGCAGAACATTTTCAAACTATGCAAGTGTAAAGATCTGATTAGTGTATTGCATCTCTTGATATCTGGCCACTCCAAACAAGTCTAAACCTACACAAGTCTCATCTAATCAATGTAATTCTCATACGTAAAGAATTAAGATTTCTTGCAAGATTAGTTCTAAGTAATACATATGACACAATTGATCTAATAGGGATGTTAAGGTGGGATGGCAGTTTTACAAGGGGGAGGATTTTTGTCATTTGCTGATTAGATAATTGCATGTATAAGTAGGTGTACAGGTGTTCCAAATAAAGTGTTTAGTGAGTGTATACAGTATATACTATATATACGTAGAGTACTGTGCACATGTTTTAGGCACATAAGATGCTTCACAAACACATTTGTCTTATGATGGTTATTTATTTCTTCAGCTTTAGTGTGTTAATAGGAAATATAAATGTTAGACTCCCAAATATTGCTTTTGCAAATAGAAAAGATTAGAGTAGAAGAACAGGGAGCCCTGCAACTGTTGTCATGGCCCCCACGAAGCCCCACTCATCACATCGTGTCAGTCTGAGATTACATAGAGACAGAAGCAATTGAGTCAGCCTAAATAGATAGAAAAACTGTGGCGAATTCTCCAAGAAGCTTGTAACATCCTATCTGATAACAACCAAGAAAAACTGTGTCCAGGTGTACCTAGGAGAATTGGTGCTGAGGCAAAGGTGGTCACACCGAATGTTTATTTAGCTTTTTTAAGTTTACTGGACTTTGTATGACATTAATTGATAAATGAAAACTATTTATGCCATTATTTTTGAAGATATCCTCACTATGCAACGTTTTTCACAAGTGCCTAAAACGTTTGTACCGTGCTATATATATAATTTTACTGATAAAGTGGGACACTTTTTGCCATTCATCTCAATGACAAGTCATTTTATCTGTATTCAACCTGGTATATATAATTGCCAGGTCATTTTCGAGTCGATCATCCATCAATCATTTTCGAGTCAATCATCCCTTCAAACAACCCAGGTATCAGAGAAAAGAGTTCAGCAAGGTGGTGGAAGTGGTCTTCAGACGACCCTGGCAACTTTTATCCTGAAGTGAGAAAACTGACCACTAGGTCGCAGCAAAAAGCCAATTAAGTCAGATTTACCCCCATTTTACTGCTTATGCCCTCTCCTCTGATAAAATGGAGTCTGAATTAGAGAAGCTGCAACTGGAGATTAAAGGAGCGTTTTACAAAATGACTGTCGAACAGCTGATTAAAGTATGCAATGCACTGCAGATTTCAGCACCAGGAAAAGAACATGTAACTGGTAAAACTCGCAGTCAAGTGATTTCACATGTAATAAAGTATCTTGAATGGGAAGAATTGGCCGACCTAGAGGATGAGGGTATGTCAGACCTCCTCAGTGTACATGACATAATAGACAAAATCGATACAGCAACAAACTTAATTGAATGTGAAATCTCCAGTCAAACTGAGTCGCAGGAAAACCTCCAGAAAGAGGTAGAGGCGCTAAGGCTGTCATTGAAAGAAAAAGAGAACACAATGTATGACCTTATGAAAACAAGCATGAACCCCCCTGCCAGTCCCAGCAGGCCAGAAAAGAATATGGCCCCAGCACCCCCTAATGGCTCCATGTAGCACAAAGATTTTAAGATATCTGGCCAGACAGGCGTGCCAGGGCAAAAAGATAGGCTAACACTTTCTAGTCTGGCCAAACAAATTGAAAGTGGGCTCAGCAAAGGCTATCCAGAGTCAGAGATTATTGATGCTGTAATCCGTGCTATCACACCAGGCCTGCAGTTACGAAGTTACCTTGAAGGGAACATTGCCTGCCCTTCGTCGGATCCTCAGATGTCATTACCAGGAGAGAGGCGCAACAGAGTTATATAAACAACTCACCTCTGAGGTCCAAAACAGTAAAGAGACCCCTCAAAACTTTCTGATAAGGGCAATAGACCTGAGACAAAAAAATCCTGTTTGCTTCTCAGGAAGCTGATTCAAGTCTAAAATATGACCCAGTACTAGTCCATAGCTTATTTATGCATACAGTCCTAACTGGCCTCCAGAGTGACAATATTAAAGGTGAACTGCCTCCCTACCTCCTGCAGACGGACACTTCAGATGAGCTGCTGTTGGAGAAACTGAACATTTCATGTGCCAATGGAAAAGAGAGGCAGGACAAAAAGGACTGTTGAGTTATTACCGGCAGTATATCAAGGATTTTTCACGTATTGCCAGCCCCTTGTATAACCTGTTTAAAGCACCTGTCAAGACTGAGACTCTGCAAAACAAAAAGAGGAAGTGGCAAACAAAACGAAACAGTAGAGGAGTTCCATCCAACACACCCATTAAGTGGACTGATGTGCATCAGGCAATATTGGAACGGTTGATAGACTGTCTCATTCAGCCTCCTGTTCTAGGTTTTCCAGAGTTTTCACAGCCATTCATCCTCCATACTGACGCTTCCAACCAGGGGCTAGGTGCGGTATTATATCAAAGACAGAGTGGAAAGCTACATGTGATTGCTTATGGCTCACGTACTTTAACTGCAGCAGAGAAGAATTACCATTTGCACTCAGGCAAGTTAGAGTTTCTAGCCCTTAAATGGGCAGTCACAGAGAAATTTCGTGATTACCTATACTATGCACCATTCTTCACCACCTACAGTGACAATAACCCACTTACCTACGTGCTGTCCACTGCTAAATTGAATGCAACAGGTTGCCGTTGGGTAGCAGAACTGGCATATTTCCATTTCACAATAAAATACCGCCCTGGTAAAGAAAATATTGATGCAGACAGTCTGTCCAGAATGCCTTTGGATGTGGAGATGTTTATGAAAGGGTGTACAGAGGAAATGTCATATGATGTGATTGGAGCAGCGACACAAGCAGTGGAAAGTCAGGATGAGTACAACATGTCTTGGTCCATGGGTGTCTCAGTAAAATGTGCAGAACTAGCAACAGACACACCACTCATTCCACTAACAACAGGACAAATTAAACATGACCAGAGGAATGATCCCATTGTTGGACCTGTGGGTTCAGTTCAAACTGGCAGGAAATAAACCATCAGGTCACGAACTAAGACAGCTCAGTCCACAGATCACATGCCTTCTTAGAGAGTGGGACAAGCTGGAAATGAATGAAAGTGGAGTATTGTACAGGAAAACTACAAGCAGAAAGCAACTGGTGCTTCCAGAAAAACATAAAAGTACTGCATTAAAGGAGCTTCATGATGAAATGGGCCACCAATGTGTAGACAAGACTACGTCACTGATGCAGGACTGGTTTTACTGGCCCTATATGCAACGAGAGATAGAAGTTTATGTCGCAAGGAAGTGTGTGTGCCTCAAACACAAGAAGCCAAGCCATGAGACAAGAGCACCGCTGACGCTGACCACTCAACCGTTCGAACTTGTCTCAATGGATTTCTTGCACCTTGACAAATGTAAAGGTGGTTATGAATATATTCTTGTAATCATTGACCACTTTACACGTTTTGCCCAGGCGTACGCCACAACTTCCAAATCAGGAAAAACAGCTGCAGACAAAATCTTTAATGACTATGCACTGAGATTTGGCTTCCCAACAAGGATACACCACGATCAGGGTGGTGAATTTGAAAACCAACTGTTCACACAACTGAAAAAGTACTGTGGAGTTGGTGGGTCGAGAACTACTCCCTACCACCCCCAAGGGAATGGACAGGTAGAGCGGTTTAACCGAACACTACTTCAGATGTTAAAGACGCTCACAGAGAGACAAAAGAGTAACTGGAAAGACTCACTAAACAAACTGATCTACGCGTACAATTGTACTTGCAGTGAAGTGACTGGTTTTCCCCCTTCTACTTGCTGTACGGACGCTCCCCACGGTTGCCAGTTGACATGTTATTCAACTTGACCGCAGAACATGGAAACAGTAATCACCATCACTACATGGAAAAGTGGAAGCAGGGCATGGAAGAAGCCTATGAGATCACAAGAGAAAATGCTCACAAAGCTACGATCCGAAGTAAGAGACATTATGACAGTAAAGTTAAAAGCTCGGTGCTACAGCTTGGAGATCGTGTCTTAATCAGGAACATGACACCCCGTGGTGGTCCAGGAAAATTGAGAAACCACTGGGAGGATACTATCCACACAGTTGTGCGCCAAGTGAGTCCAGATATACCTGTTTATGAACTCAGACCTGCCCACCTGAGACAGTGAACCCTGTGTGTAGTACACCTCCGGAGCTTGAATGCATACAGTCTGAGGAAAACATGCCACCTTAGCCAGATATAGAACAAGGAGCGACAAACCAAATGGAAAACTCACTGGAGAGAGAGGACAGTTCTGTCGAGGATATGCCTTTGGAGGAAGCTGTCCCCTTGCTTGTTTCAAGTGACCCCAGTGGTGAGGAGCTTCAGCGGCCTAGACGAGAGCACAGACGGCCCAAGGTCTTCACATATAATAGGCTTGGTTCACCAACCTACCACAACATTAGGACACTACAACAACAAAACTGGGTGGTGCCATGGACATACACTGTGCAGCCACATCACTTCCAACACTAAGAACATGAAAGGTAGAAACTGAACTGAGTAAATGCATACACATTACACTCAAAAGGGACTGTTCAGCACAGGATGCACATTCAAATGGACTGTTGAACATAAGATGGACTGTGGTTACTCTCTACATACACATTTATATGACACTGTTGCAGTCAATCACGGCACACTCATGGACCTTTGTTAAAGGAGAGTGTACTTGACTTGAACATGTTGCACAAACAGAACTGTTAACAAGGCAGTAATGTGTCTAAATGGACACAAAACAAAGACCAAAAGAGAAACCAAAGACATTGAAGGACATTGGGTATTTACCTGTGCTTGAAGGAATGTATGAAAAGAGTTCCAGTCTGTAATATTGTACTATATAAATAAGATAAATGTAGCACAAGTGTTAACCTGAAATAATGGTGCATTGTGTGTCAATGTATAGTGTATGGTTTAACCCCTTATTTGCACTAAAGGTCAAAGGTTATGTTAGGGACAACATCTGTTTTGAGGGGGAGTATGTGACAAGTGGTATGTGAAAGTATAACTCATTTTGATACCAAGTAATCTATTTTAAAAGCAAATCTCATTTTGAAGTTTATTCCAGTACTACAGTATTCCATTTTTGGGACATGTAATTTATTTTCATTTATAATAGCTAATGGTTATAATAGAGTTTATAGTAAATCGGTCACTGTTTAAAACTATACAGATGAGTGAAGGCGAGAGCTGCGTGTGTGTCTCTTCAACCGTCTCCCATTACTTTTTCCCTTTTTAAGGTACAACACAAACATACAGTAATTCCTGGAAGATCCTGGAATCTTTAATATTCTCTTTTATGCTGCGTTCACACCGGACGTGAATAGCGCGTCAGGCGCGAGTGATTTCAATGTTAAGTCAATGCAAAGACGCGTTACGCGCGTAAAAAATTCCTGCGGCGCGAATGAGGCGTAGGGCGCGGTAGACGCGAATACGCCTCATTCGAGCGTCAAGTTCGCAATGGCGAATTGAGCGTCTGGCACGCTACGCCGAATGGTGCATTTTGTGCATTCACGCGTTTGCCGAGAATTCGCGTCTGTTGCCCGAGTTGAAAAATCTGAACTTTGGCGCCAATTCGCCGCGTTAACCAATCAGGAGCCTAGCTGCCTGCTGTCACTCAGGAGGTAAAGTGACGTAAACTCCCGCTCGAATCTTTCATTATTATTGTAATGTAAAGACAACCAACATTAGTGTCTGGACAGTGTTGAATAAGGAAAAAACACAGGACAGGTTAATTACTTTTGGAGGCTGGCTCCATTTATCATCAAAACAAAAATAAATAAATAATTTAACCTGATATACTACCATGGAAAACCTGACATTTTTAAAAAGTCTCAACTTAATAAATGTGCATGTTGTGGACCTGACATCCTGGAACTGGGGCTGACAACCTGGGAAAATAAATACAAAATATAATAATAATGGACTATTTTTAGATATTTAGCTCTTTATAGGTTTGTGGGTGGCTCTTAAAAGAGCCGTTGTGGGGAAGTCATGAGGAGGACTTCAAACGCTACTCCGTCGGGCTGCCATGGTACTGCTCCCTCCACGAGAAGTGTGCCATGAAGACATCCCTCACCCGAGTGCCCCTCTGGAGGAGTTGTTGGCCGCAACCCGACCCAGACCTGGCAGTGGCTCCTCTCCAGCATGTCCCGCTCCTCGCTGGTGGACCCAAGTACGGCGACGACGACCCATACGCCGCTGTTCTGCTCTCCAGAGCAAATACAGAGCGGTGACTCTCTCCACGAATGCTCGATCAACATCAGCCATCTTGTAAAAAGATGGCCGTCATCGGATTTCGCCTCCAACGCGCGTCACGCGGGTCAATTCCGCTTCAAACTTTTGTTTTACGCGTGTCAATTTCGCTCTTGACGCGCGAATGGATTCAAAGTGGTCAAGCGTATAACTAGACGCGGTAGGCGCAAATTTGACGCGCTATTCGCGTCCGGTGTGAACGTAGCATTAAACTTCTTCCATTACCCTTTTCCCAGTGTGTCTCTGAAGAGACAGATAAAAATGCACACACACTACTATGCTTTATGTTGAGCCAATCAATGCTGTGCCCTTGACCCATCTAGCAAGTCTCAATGGTATGCTGTTTTATTGACCAATTATTCCCCACCATCATTTACTAACTGCAGTCCTCACTTTTCTCAGAAGTTCTGCCTTTTAATTATAAGTAGAGATCTTGTACAGCCAGTTCCCACATCAGCTGTTGCTACATTAAAAGCATTTGTGATGGAAGTATCTTTCAGTTATAGATGCATTATATGAGAACTGTACACAGTTGACTCATTTGACTGTATGAGGGTGGGATAAGAGGCTCAGTAACATGGGTGGGAATATAATCCTGTTTGCTGAATTGTTTTATCGACACAGTGGAACCAAGCAGATTAAAGGGAATTTCATGTTAAATTGCCAAGCACAGTTGGCTTATGTATTCCACTGTATACTGATTACCCAAGCCCACATGTACACAAAGTGGTTCATTTGAATTGTTTGATGAATAGATTAAATAAAAAAATTATATGTACCTTGCGTGTGTTCCGTTAGTTTGCATTATCTGTGCTCAGACCAATAGCCTTTAAATCCAAGCTCTTGGAGAACATTTCAGAAAATTCTAGAGCATAATTTTATGCACCCAACTGTGAAGCACACAAGTGCCTGAAGGATTTCAACAAATTACCCACTGAATTGAGTTTCACCTACTCTTTTACGAGGTTTCATGCAAACTCACTCTACTACAGAGTACTGCCGCAATAATTTGTTCCAAACAAGGCCAGCAAAATCTAGTTTAGGTGAATACTTGGCTACTTTGAATGAAAAATAGTGTAATCAGTCCTATTATGTGTTGAAATGAAATTGTGTCCATGTGTCTAAGACCAAGATATGCGCAGAATATGAGAAAGACAATTAAAGGTATAGTACACCCAAAAATTAAAATTCTCTGATCATTTTCTCACCTTCATGCCAACCAAGATGCGTATGACTTTCTTTCTTCTGCTGAACACAAACTAAGATTTTTAGAAGAATATCTCAGCCCTTTATGTCCATACAATGCAAGTGAATGGGTACCAACAATTTGACGGTCCAAAAAACAGATTACGGAAGTGTAAAAGTAATCCATAAAACTGCAGTGGCTTAATCCATATCATCAGAAGCAATATGATAAGTGTGGGTGAGAAACAGATCAATATTTAAGTGATTTGTTTACATTAAATCCCCACTTTCACTTCCACATTCTTTGTGCATATCACAACCTACTGGGTGGAATCTATAATAAAAAAGGACTTAAATCTCTGGTTTTGGTGACAGTTAAGATTTGGTGTGATTCTGTGGTAATTAAAACATGCCTTACTGTTAGGAATTCCTTGTCTTGTTTCACTGTTGCCCTCTGTCTGCCATTTTTGTCACCTTTGCATTCCATAGTTTTGTCCCTTGTTTAGCTCCACTGTCTCACTTGTCATTGTTTAGAACTACACTTCCCAGAATCCACCTGCCATCATCACTGCCATTCTGTTATGAATGGAGGCAGCGAAGCAGACGAGGAGATGCGGATCCAAAAGCAGTTTAAACTTTATTAGAAAAATAAACAAGGCGGGTACACAAAACACGGGAACAAAGGAAAAGCCCTCAATGGGGAAATAAAACATAAAACTAGAAAACACGGGCAGGGAACACATACCAGGCTAACAACAACATTCAACGAACGACAAGGAGTGAACAAAAAGCAGGGCTTAAATACACAGTGAGTGATGACAGAATGAGACACAGGTGAAAACAATGAACAAAATGGCAGTGATGATGGCAGGTGGATTCTGGGAAGTGTAGTTCTAAACAATGACAAGTGAGACAGTGGAGCTAAACAAGGGACAAAACTATGGAATGCAAAGGTGACAAAAATGGCAGACAGAGGGCAACAGTGAAACAAGACAAGGAATTCCTAACATAGCCCCCCCTCAAGGATCGGATTCCAGACGATCAACATAAAACAAAACAAAAAATGTCCATTGACTGGGGGGGAGCTTGTGGTGGGCAGACAGACCAAGGGGGTCCACTTCGTCTGCCCGGCGGAGGAGGAGAAGAGGAAAGGCTTCTGCTCCCCAGTCTCCGCCTGCCACGGCCAGCGAGCCAGACCCCACGCCTGCCACGGCCAGCGAGCCAGAGCCCACACCTGCCACGGCCAGCGAGCCAGAGCCCACGCCAGCTACGGTCAACGAGCCAGAGCCCTCGCCTGCCCCGGTCTGCGAGCCAGAGCCCTCGTCAGCCGCGGTCTGCGAGCCAGAGCCCTCGCCTGCCCTGGTCTGCGAGCCAGAGCCCTCGCCATCTACGGTCAGCGAGCCAGAGCCCTCGCCTGCCCCGGTCTGCGAGCCAGAGCCCTCGTCAGCTACGGTCAGCCAGCCAGAGCCCTCGCTTGCCCCGGTCTGCGAGCCAGAGCCCTCGACAGCTACGGTCAGCGAGACAGAGCCCTCGCTTGCCCCGGTCTGCGAGCCAGAGCCTTCGTCAGCCACGGTCAGTGAACCCAAGCCAGCGCATAACACAGTCAGTGAGCCAGTGCCTGTCGCCTCAGAGGTCTGTGAGCCAGTGCCTGTAGCCTCGACCGTCCCTGAGCCAGCGCCTGTAGCCTCGACCGTCCCTGAGCCAGCGCCTGTAGCCTCGACCGTCCCTGAGCCAGCGCCTGTAACCTCGACCGTCCCTGAGCCAGCGCCTGTAGCCTCGACCGTTCCCGGGCCAACGGCAATAGCCAGGACTGACCAAAAGCCAGCGCCAATGGTCATGCCCGTCCTAGAGCCTGCGCCCCTCGAGCCTTCCGAGCTTTCCAGAGCTCCGCCTTCCGAGCTTTCCAGAGCTCCGCCTCCCGAGCTTTCCAGAGCTCTGCCTCCCGAGCTTTCCAGAGCTCCGCCTTCCAAGCCTCCTGAGCTTTCCAGAGTGCCACCTCCTGAGCTTTCCAGAGCTCCGCCTTCCGAGCCTCCCGAGCTTTCCAGAGCTCTGCCTTCCGAGCCTCCCGAGCTTTCCAGAGCTCCGCCTCCCGAGCTTTCCAGAGCTCCGCCTCCCGATCTTTCAAGAGCTCCGCCTCCCGAGCTTTCTAGAGCTCCACCTTCCAAGCTTTCCAGAGCTTCACCTCTCGAGCCTCCCAGGGCTCCGCCTCTCAAGCCTCTCGAGCCTCCCAGGGCTCCGCCTCTCGAGTCTTCCAGGGCTCCTCTTAAGCCTCCCAGGGCTCCGCCTCTCGAGCCTCCCTCGGCTCTGCCTCCTGAGCCTCCCACGGCTCTGCCCCCTGAGGCCTCTGAGCCTCCAGAGCCTCCCTCAGCTCCGCCTCCAGAGCCTCCCTCAGCTGAGCCTCCCAAGCCTCCTAGGGCTCCGCCTCCCAGGGCTCCATCTCTCAAGTCTCTCGAGTCTGCCAGGGCTCCTCCTCCCGAGATTCCCAGGCCTTCTGACCCTGTTCCCGTCCTGTGGCCTCCTCCCAGGCCTCCTGACCCAGTCCCTGTCCTGTGGCCTCCTCCCAGGCCTCCTGACCCGGTCCCTGTCCTGTGGCCTCTGCCCAGGCCCCCTGACCCAGTCCCTGTCCAGTGGCCTCCTCCCAGGTTTCCTGACCCAGTCCTTGTCCTGTGGCCTCCTCCCAGGCCTCCTGACCCGGTACCTGTCCTGTGGCCTCTGCCCAGGCCCCCTGACCCAGTCCCTGTCCAGTGGCCTCCTCCCAGGTTCCCCAAACCTGTCCTTGCCCGGTGGCCAGCTCCCTGACCACCTGAACTTGTCCTTGCCCTTTGTGCCCCCTGGGACTTCCTGCCTGCCATCTGTGCCCCCTTGGACTTCCTGCCTGCCATCTGTGCCCCCTTGGACTTCCTGCCTGCCATCTGTGCCCCCTGGACTGTCTGTCTGCCCTTTGTGCCCCCTTGGACTTCCTGTCTACCCTTCGTTGCCCCCTGGACTGCCCGTCGTTGCCCCCCTTGGTCTGTCTGCCCACCACAAGCTCCCCCCCAGTCAATGGACATTTTTTGTTTTGTTTTATGTTGATCGTCTGGAATCCGATCCTTGAGGGGGGGCTATGTTAGGAATTCCTTGTCTTGTTTCACTGTTGCCCTCTGTCTGCCATTTTTGTCACCTTTGCATTCCATAGTTTTGTCCCTTGTTTAGCTCCACTGTCTCACTTGTCATTGTTTAGAACTACACTTCCCAGAATCCACCTGCCATCATCACTGCCATTTTGTTCATTGTTTTCACCTGTGTCTCATTCTGTCATCACTCACTGTGTATTTAAGCCCTGCTTTTTGTTCACTCCTTGTCGTTCGTTGAATGTTGTTGTTAGCCTGGTATGTGTTCCCTGCCCGTGTTTTCTAGTTTTATGTTTTATTTCCCCATTGAGGGCTTTTCCTTTGTTCCCGTGTTTTGTGTACCCGCCTTGTTTATTTTTCTAATAAAGTTTAAACTGCTTTTGGATCCGCATCTCCTCGTCTGCTTCGCTGCCTCCATTCATAACACTTACATAGGCTGAAAAATACTTGATTTCTATGAAAAGTCTCATCTGGGCTTGTTTTGTACATCACATAGTGTTAAGAGCTCCTTTCTCCATTATTTTATCACTGACAGGGAAGTGGTGTCAGAGATTCTTTTTTTTTATTATTGAGAAAACAACCTCTGCAGCTCTATCACAGGTGAGAGCCTAACAGTCAGCTTCAATATCTATGAGACCACTGCATTATGCTATTTTATACTAAGCTTGTAGGCTCATCTTTATCGAAGGGCTCTGGAGCTGTGGTGTTTGCGTCAGTGTAATGGCACCTTGCGGACCCGTTACAAAGGTTCCGCCCTTCACTCCAGTGTTTAAGCGGTATTAACAGTAAATACATTAATCACGATTAAGAAAAATTTACACATTTACATTTTTTAATTAATCGCATGCATTAACGCGTTAATTCTGACAGATGTAATTAAAATGTTTTAATATATATGTACTCACACTCACCCAATCTGTTTAGACCGTGTTGATTGTTGGTGCCAGACGGGCTGGTTTGAGTATTACTGTAACTGCTGATCTCCTTTTTTTTTCATGCACAACAGTCTCTAAATTGTATAGAGAATGGTGCGAAAAACAAAAAGCAACCAGTGAGCAACAGTTCCGTGGAAGAAAATGGCTTGTAAATGACAGAGGTCAGAGGAGAATGGCCTGACTAATTTGAGCTAACGATGTTCGATATGATGTATGTTCAGAAATGCTTTTATGAATAGAACTGTTGCAACGTGTGGTTGGTTGGGTTACTGTTACCTTCCTGTCAGCTTGGATCTGTCTGGCCATTCTCATCTGACCTCTGTCATTTACAAGCCAATAATTTCATGAATAAGTAGATGTACAGGTCTACCTAATAAAGTGGCCAGTGTAAATATATATATATATATATATATATATATATATATATATATATATATACATCACACACACACACACACACACACACACACACACACAGTTGAAGTCAGAGGTTTACATATACCTCAGCCAAATACATTTAAACTCAGTTTTTCGAAATTCCCGACATTTAACTGTAGAAAACATTCCCTGTCTTAGGTCAGTTAGGATCACTACTTCATTTTAAGAATGTGAAATGTCAGAATAATGTAGAGAGAAAGATGTATTTCAGATTGTATTTCTTTCATCACATTCCCTGTGGGTCAGAAGTTTGCATACACTTTGTTAGTATTTGGTAGCATTGCATTTAAATTGTTTAACTTGTGTCAAATTTGGGTAGCCTTCCACAAGCTTTTCATAATAAGTTGCTAGAATTTTGCCCTATTCCTCCAGATAGAACTGGTGTAACTGAATCAGGTTTGTAGGCCTCCTAGCTCGCACATGTTTTTTTCAGTTCTGCCCACAAATGTTCTATTGTATTGAGGTCAGGGCTTTGTGATGGCCACTCCAATAACCTTGACTTTGTTGTCCTTAAGCCATTTTGCCACTACTTTGGGGTTTGGAAGACCTATTTGTGACCAAACTTTAACTCCCTGTCTGATGTCTTGAGATTTTGCTTCAATATATCCACATAATTTTTCTTCCTCATGATGCCATATATTTTGTGACGTGTACCAGTGTGCAGTAAAGCACCCCACAACATGATGCTGCCTCCCCCATGCTTCACAGTTGGGGTTGTGTTCGGATTGCAAGCCTAACCCTTTTTCCTCCAAACATAACAATGTTTTGTTTCATAAGACCAAAGGATATTTCTCCAAAAAGTAGGATCTTTGTCCCCATGTGCACTTGCGAACTGTAGTCTAGCTTTTTTAATGCAGTTTTGGAGCAGGGGCTTCTTCCTTGCTGAGCAGAATTTCAGGTTATGTCGATATAGGATTAGTTTTACTGTGGATACTTGTCTAACTTTTTCCTCCAGCATATTAACAAGGTCCTTTGCTGTTGTTCTGAGATTGATTTGCACTTTTCACACCAAACCACATTCATCAATAGGACACAGAATGTGTCTCCTTCCTGAATGGTGTGATGGCTGCATGGTCCCATGGTGTTTATACTTGCCTACTATTGTTTGTAAAGATGAACATGGTACCTTCGGGCATTTGGAAATGGCTCCCAAGTATGAACCAGGCTTGTGGAGGTCCAGAAATATTTCTGAGATCTTGGCTGATTTCTTTTGATTTTCCTATGATGCCAAGCAAAGAGGCACTGTGTTTGAATGTAGGCCTTACAATTCATCCACAGATACACCTCCAATTTAGTACACCCCCCATCAGAAGCTAATTGGCTAATTGTCTGAAGGCTTGACATAATTTTCTGGAATTTTCCAAGCTGCTTAAAGGGTTAGTTCACCAAAAAATGAAAATTAGCCCATAATTTACTCACCCCCAAGCCATCCTAGGTGTATATGACTTTCTTCTTTCAGCCAAACACAATCAGAGTTATATAAAAAAAATATCCTGGCTCTTCCAAGCTTTATAATAGGAATGAATGGTACCTTAGATTTTGAAGCTCCAAAAAGCACAGTAATCCATGCTTCCGGTAATGGCCATCTGCACGTTCACTGGCTTCCTCTATCCTCTGCACTTCCGTGTTCATCACTTCTCACTGGAGCTAACACTATGTCATATGCTGGAACTTGACTTAACGCATGGACAGCCGTTACCGGAAGCCAGTGATTATAGTTTATAAAGTTATACATAACTTCACTTCAGAAGGTCTCTATTAACCCCTTGGAGCATATGGATTACTTTTTTGATGGATGGATACACTTTTATGGGCTTCAAAAGGTACCATTCATTCCGATTATAAAGCTTGGAAAAGCCAGGATGTTTTTAACATATTGTAACTCTGATTGTGTTTGGCTGAAAGAAGAAAGTCATATACCCCTAGGATGGCTTGAGGGTGAGTAAATGGGTGGTTTATGAGGACATTTTCTTTAAGGTTACAAACTGGTAATTATAAGGGTATTATACTATAAATGTAATTTATGAGGACATTTCTAGTGTCCCTATAATTCAAATTGTTATGAAACATACTAAACAATGTTTATTTATTTTTTTAAGTAAAAATGCAGAACGTTTTTGTGAGGATTAGGTTTAGGGGTAGGGTTAGTGGATAGAGTCTATATAGTATAAAAATCATAATGTCTATGAAGAGTCCTCTTAAGGATAGCCGCATCAACGTGCGTGTGTGTGTTTGTGTGTGCTTAAGTGTGTGCTTGGGTCTTGACTGGGGTCCAACCAGTGCACCAGCAGCAGAAACAGGGCTGATAGAATATTAATGGACTTTGACAGCAAACATTAAAAACCAACTCTTTAATCTGACACAGGCCATTTCCTTTCCCTTTTCAGCATGACATCCATCTGTGTATGTTTACTGATGTGACTGTCTGTTAAACCAGGTGTGCATCAGTGCTTGCCTGCCTTTTGTGTGTGTGTGTGTGTGTGTGTGTGTGTGTGTGTGTGTTTGTGTCCGACACCATAATGCCTGTGTGTAGATGTGCATGTACTTCTAACAAACTTGTGTGTGTGCATGTGTGTGTGTGTGTGTGTGTGTGTGTGTGTGTGTGTGTGTGGTGTCTGCTTTCCGCAGTCATCAACATAATTAGAGTGAAACACTCTTACCTGACGGCTCAAAGGAAATAAACGAGGCCTGATTAATTAGTGCTTAGCCTCTCCCCTACGTTCTATGACTCTGCATATTGAAAGGGCATGCCGCATACAATGAATAATTCAAGCTAGCTGATTTGGATATGGATCTATAGTGTGTTCCAACTAAGTAAATTAAATTAGTGACATTGCTCAAACAGCATAGAAGAGCCCCTCAAGCTGCCACCATTAACTGTGGAATCAGTTTTATTCTCGATTAGTGTCCACAAACTATCCTGTAAGTATTCCCTCTTCTTCAATGCAATTATTCATAAGCATGGGCTGCAGTTTTTCAGAATTTTAATTCTATTATATTCTATTAAATTAGTCTAGTCTAGTCTGCTCTCTAAGAAAAATCACAAAGGAGATCTCTTTAATATCTCAATTGCTTTTTCTAGACAGTAATGAGATAAAATGGAGAGCAAATTGAGACTTCTGCTTAACAACGTATCCTAACCAGGACACTAGTAATCTGTCAAACGTGTCTACTTTAGAGTTTAAGAAGAGAGACTTTTCAAACTGTGCATAGTTTTGCTTAAATACCAAAAACTGTGACCAAGTCAGAGATTTCAATATGAACTCTAACATTTTACACCCAATTCTTCCAAAGACCAAATTATTTGAGCTATATTGTCCATATACATGTTATCGTTCTATACTATTACCGTGTGTCAAAAATGCATCTAATTTGTGTCTAGCTTTAGTTCTCAGTATGGAAGTATAGCAGAAACATCTGAGAAGTCTCTATGAGCAACATCTGAGCAATACAATTTTAGTCTGACATAGCAGTGCTTTCTCTAAAGGCAGTACATTAGTGCAAGACACTTGAACTTCAGGTACTTGAGCAAAGCAATGCTCAACAAAAGCCCTCACAAATGTGAGACTGAAAGGAGGATGCAAAATAGCTTGCACAAACAGAGAGAGAGAGAGAGAGAGAGAGAGAGAATTTGCTGTTGCATGTTTATTTCAGTTTATATTCACTCATTTGTTTGTCCTGTGGAAAACAATTTCACGTGTGTGAGTAACTGCAGCTAACACTGACAGTTATTAATAAAAGCAGAATGAAAATTCATAATTTATAACTTGGAATTTAGAGCATGATTCATAGAGACAGACCCGGTTCTATAGGGGGGCTTGAGGGTGCTAAGCACCCTCAATCGAAACTTAGAGCACCCTCAATTGCAGACCAGGGCAAACTACTGCCCGCGGGTCAATTTATCATGAATGTTTTTATTAGAGCTTTCATTTATCTGGCTTTGGGACCAATCACGCACACAAGCTTTTAATTATCTCAGGGTTGCCAGATAATAGATGCAACACCCCAATCAGAGATTTATACTTGCACAAATTGGAAATATTTCACCTTATGTAATACATGCAATCTATGTGATATTATGCTCAAAGAAAAGTGTGATGCAGCCACACCGTGTCCATTCGTGAGGCTGCTTTTAGTGCCAAGTCTGAAAGCAAACCTTTTCAGTGATGAACTCTAGTAAAATCCCAATAGATCTTTGCATCATTCGCAAACAGAGGCAGCACTCGAGTAAAACCAAGTGAGATGTTTATTCTTTGTGTTATTTTTGAAATGCTGAAGTCCCTCACACCTGTTTGCGAATGTTACTCTGGCAGTAATCATTTATCAGTGTCATAAAGCCAGATTTATTCAGTGGTGTGCTGAATAGGATGCCAAAGAAACCATTGATGAGAGCAACAGTATGACTCATGAGCATGCAAACAGGTTGATCTTTTTTGAGAAAAAACTACTTTGTCCACTTTGCAGCAAACATTAAAACAAGCTTTTAGAGTCTATAATTTTGGAATATTTATATAACTATTAAACCAGCCTCCTGATGTAGAGTGTTACATTTAATACTGAATTACCACTGCACTGAAGTATGGTAAAATAAACAATTAATAAATATACTCAGCCTTTATTCGGTTTTACTAACACATGAAAGAAAAGTAGCAGCAAAACTTCAAGCAATCACAGAATGGTCCCATCAATATACACTTCAGAAAATTGTGCATCATTCATTGAGTGCATGAGTGCACTACTACTTCTGGGCATAAAAGGTTCAACTATGCAGAAATTTTTAATCTTCTCTCTTCCATGTTCTTCTTAACAGCTGATGTGACCCCTGTACCAAAATAATTGCACACCCCTGCTCAAATGAGTATGTAAGACTAATACTGTAAATTGGCAAGTAGATTTCTTTGAATCCAATCAAACACACAACAATCCATGCATTTTGCATACATCAAAACCTATAAATGTATATCATTTTACAAATCAGTATGTCCTAATCTGCAGGCACAGCATTGTGCTGTCATTTTCAGTAACAGGTCATGTGAAAAAAAGAAGCATTAAATGTTTTGTACATAAAAAAAAAACAACTTTTCTTTACGTTGTTTTAGTAGCATTTAAACATGATTTAATATATTTAAAAATGTGTAATTATGATACATCTCCATTTTATACAGAGCACACCCACTATTTTCAGAAGCGCTTTTTAATCTGGAACCGGGCCTGCATAGAGACTATATTTGTATGGTAATTTTGAAAAAAAATTAAAATACATTTTGGAGCTTGACAGTGTCCATGCCCATTCACTTTTAATGTATGCAAAATAACATTATGAACATTCTGCATAACATCTAGTTTTGAGATCCACTGAATGAAAATAATGTGCATAACTAAAGACAGAAATTTCATTTTGCATAAACTATTTCTATTCCTACTAATTTTTTTGAGCTATGAAAGAGCAACCTCTGATCAATAACATTTTCATTTGACATAGCAGTGCTTGCTCAAAAGGCAGCAAAAAAGACACTTTAATGTCTCATACTTGAGCAAAGAAACCCACATCACAATGCAATCCATTGCAAATGTGTAAGGATTTAAAGAATCCTGGGGGTACAAATGTGGTACATTTTCTGAATAAAGGCTTTAAATGCATTTACGTTTTATAAATGTGACCAATTTTTTTTTATCGTTTTTTTGTTTTTAACTTATATGTTTTTTTATTTGCCTATTTCAGTCATCTTTTCTTTCTTTTTTGGGCTGTATCAAAGAAAAGACAAATTTAAATTTTACAAGATTTTAATTTCTGTAAAATGACATGACATCAGCTGGCTTGCAAAAACAAAATATACAAAAAGTTGACCCTTATTGTTTTTTCCCAATAGAATCTCAAAAAAATATTTTCTTCAAGAATCCTATTGATGCTCTTTTACATAAAACAACACTTCATATAAAACTAAGCTTTTCTATGGCCCCAGAAAGCTTGGAATATAGTGCAAAAGTCATATGGATTATTGTTGTGATGTCTTTATACTTAACCTTTAAGAGCACTGTATAGTATTTGTCCTTCAAGACGCTTGACAGTTCCTGATCACTATAAACTGTTATTCTATGGAATAGAGCTGCTTAAAATATCTATTTTTATGTTACAAGAAAAAGTAACAGCATATGGGGTTTGAACAACATAAGGGTGAATAAATGAGTGAGTAAAAGTAAATTTTCTATTTTTAGGTGAACTACTCCTTTAACTGGTGGCTCATTTTTTTGAGCACAGACCTGACAAGACATACTCAAAATAAAATGTTCTCTAATAAAAGAAGACTCTTAAGAGATGCTGTACAAAATTCAGAATTCATTAAAGACAAACATCTAAAATTGACTGTTAATTACGTATTACCTAATACTATTTGCACTAAAAATATATGACACTGTCCTTTCACAATCTAAAATCTCAGTAGAAGCCTCAAATCACAGGTCTAATGTTCTAGTTCTAATCTGAGGGTGATAACACTACTTTATGTTATAGATCATTTTCTAAGACAATGTGACTTTTCTAAAAAGTCCCTTCAAAAACTTGCCAGATAACCACATTCATTCAATTCCTTTACAATATACGCACATTCACTCTTTGTCTTAAGCTTGATATGCTGAAAACTGCTCTGTTAATGTTTTTCCATTCACATTTACTACTGATATCCAAATCAACTACTCTACATAACATATTTTCAATTCAAAATGGCGAATTTAGTTTGCACCGTTAGAAATTACTTATAGTTGGTACAACTATAAGTGTGGCGCTGGGATAATCCACGAGGTTCCTGCTTAGCATCATAAACTTGAGTCCCACCTCATTGATTTGATTGCTATCTCACATTGACGAGCAGTGTTAGTGTCAAATATTCCCTGTTGTCTTTTGTTTTTGTGCTTTTATGTTGAAGTTTTTGTTTAGTTCCTGTTTCCTGTTTGGTTTTTGTAGTCTTTTGTAGTTTCATTTTATGATTGGTTTCCACTGATTGTCTCTTATTCCCTGATTGTTTCCCCGGGTGTTCCTTGTTTTCCCTGGTGTATTTAAGCCCTTGTTTTCCCCAGTTAATTTGTTAGTTCTTGCATGTTTTGTTATGCTCTGTGCTAGGTTCCCTGTGTTTTGTTTTATTCAGTGCTTTCTTGTTTACTTTAATAAAGCTGCGTATAGATCCTCATTCCTCGCCTGCCTCGTCACAGAAGAACTAACCAAAGATGGATCTAGTAGCTGTCAGAATTCTCCTCCTCGAGCAAGGGGACCGTCCAGTTGAGGATCACGTCCGTGAGTTTCTGGAGCTGACGAATTTAGAGACTTCCACGGCTCCACCCCCTGAGCTTTCCACAGCTCCGCCTTCCACGGCTCCGTCTCCAGAGCCTTCCACGGCTCTGCCTTCCACAGCTCCGCCCCTGAGCCTTTCACAGCTCCGCCTTCCACGGCTCCGTCTCCAGAGCTTTCCACGGCTCCGCACCCTGAGCCTTCCACGGCTCAACCTTCCACGGCCCAGCCTCCTGAGCCTTCCACGGCCCTGCCTTCCACGTCTCCATCTCCAGAGCCTTCCACAGTTCCACCCCTGAGGCTTCCACGGCTCAACCTTCCACGGCCCTGCCTCCTGAGCCTTCCACGGCCCTGCCTTCCACGGCCCTGCCTTCCACGGCTCCGCCTTCCACGGCTCCGTCTCCAGAGCCTTCCATGGCTCTGCCTTCCATGGCCCTGCCTCCTGAGCCTTCCACGGCCCTGCCTCCTGACCCAGTCCCCATCCTGTGGCCGCCTCCCAGGCCTCCTGACCCAGTCCCCGTACTGTGGCCGCCTCCCAGGCCTCCTGACCCAGTTCCTGTCCTGTGGCTTCCTCCCAGGCCCCCTGACCCAGTCCCCATCCTGTGGCCACCTCCCAGGCCTCCTGACCCAATCCCTGTCCTGTGGCCGCCTCCCAGGACCCCTGATCCAGTCCCCATCCTGTGGCCGCCTCCCAGGACCCCTGATCCAGTCCCTGTTCTGTGGCCGTCTCCCAGGCCTCCTGACCCAGTCCCCGTCCTGTGGCCGCCTCCCAGGCCTCCTGATCCACTCCCTGTCTACCTCCCAGGCCTCCTGACCCTGGCGTTCCGGCTGATCTGCTCCCTGACCTTGCCATGTTCCTATGCTCTCCTTGCCCCTTGTGCACCCTAGGACTGCCTGTTTGCTCCTTGTGCCCCCCCCCCCCCGAATTTAGACTTCCACGGCTCCACCCCCTGAGCTTTCCACAGCTCCGCCTTCCACGGCTCCGTCTCCAGAGCCTTCCACGGCTCTGCCTTCCACAGCTCCGCCCCTGAGCCTTTCACAGCTCCGCCTTCCACGGCTCCGTCTCCAGAGCTTTCCACGGCTCCGCACCCTGAGCCTTCCACGGCTCAACCTTCCACGGCCCAGCCTCCTGAGCCTTCCACGGCCCTGCCTTCCACGTCTCCATCTCCAGAGCCTTCCACAGTTCCACCCCTGAGGCTTCCACGGCTCAACCTTCCACGGCCCTGCCTCCTGAGCCTTCCACGGCCCTGCCTTCCACGGCCCTGCCTTCCACGGCTCCGCCTTCCACGGCTCCGTCTCCAGAGCCTTCCATGGCTCTGCCTTCCACGGCCCTGCCTCCTGAGCCTTCCACGGCCCTGCCTCCTGACCCAGTCCCCATCCTGTGGCCGCCTCCCAGGCCTCCTGACCCAGTCCCCGTACTGTGGCCGCCTCCCAGGCCTCCTGACCCAGTTCCTGTCCTGTGGCTTCCTCCCAGGCCCCCTGACCCAGTCCCCATCCTGTGGCCACCTCCCAGGCCTCCTGACCCAATCCCTGTCCTGTGGTCAGCCTCCCAGGACCCCTGATCCAGTCCCCATCCTGTGGCCGCCCCCCAGGACCCCTGATCCAGTCCCTGTTCTGTGGCCGTCTCCCAGGCCTCCTGACCCAGTCCCCGTCCTGTGGCCGCCTCCCAGGCCTCCTGATCCACTCCCTGTCTACCTCCCAGGCCTCCTGACCCTGGCGTTCCGGCTGATCTGCTCCCTGACCTTGCCATGTTCCTATGCTCTCCTTGCCCCTTGTGCACCCTAGGACTGCCTGTTTGCTCCTTGTGCCCCCGAACCTCATGTTTTCCCCTACACTCCATGGACAATTTGTTTTTGTTTTACTTTTTTTTGGAGCGTCTGGAATCCGCTCCTTAAAGGGGGCTCTGTCACATATTCCTTGTTGTCTTTTGTTTTTGTGCTTTTATGTTGAAGTTCTTGTTTTGTTCCTGTTTCCTGTTTGGGTTTTGTAGTCTTTTGTAGTTTCATTTTATGATTGGTTTCCCCCTGATTGTCTCTCATTCACTGATTGTTTCCCCAGGTGTTCCTTGTTTTCCCTGGTGTATTTAAGCCCTTGTTTTCCCCAGTTAATTTGTTAGTTCTTGCATGTTTTGTTATGCTCTGTGCTGGGTTCCCTGTGTTTTGTTTTATTCAGTGCTTTCTTGTTTACTTTAATAAAGCTGCGTATAAATCCTCATTCCTCGCCTGCCTCGTCACAGTTAGACTAATGAGCATGCTAAAAAATTAACTTTTTTAAACCAATATGTGATTCCTGCAACAATTTAATGCCAATTATACAGCAGCACATAATGGACTGCAGCAGAACAGCAAAAAGGATATCAATTATTGGGGGGGATTTGTCCCCCTCAAAGTATATTTCGGTTATGGACCTGCTCCAAACCCATATGACTTTCTTTCTCCCATGGAACATAAAATAATATATATTTATTAAAATATGCACTTTTAAATCTTTTTGCCATATAATGAAAGTAAAAAGAGAGTTGGGGCTGTCAAGCTCAATAAGGACAAAATACACCATAAATCCACAGTTAAAAGTAGTCGATATGACTCGTGCACTAAGTCTTCTGAAGTCATACAGTCACTTTGTATGATGAACAGAACATGTCGTTATTCACTCTTAAATCAAATCAAAACAAATCAATGTTAAACTCCTGTACACAGCGGGCAAATCAAATATAGCCACAATGTCAGTAACATGAAACTTCATTGATTCGCATGATCTCCACATGAAAAGCACTGCAGACAATGTCTCATTCTGCATTTTCATGATCGTTCAGACTAGTGGTCGACCGATATGGGTTTTTTAAGGCCAGCGCCAATATCCAGAAAGCAGGGTGGCCGATAGGCCAATACAATGCTGATATATAACACAATTTAATATAGTAAATAACATAAACATAAAATTGCTAAGAAAAATAATCAACTCTTATTTAGAACTATATTTACTCAATTTCACACTAAACTTTAACTTTGTAAAAAAGAATCTTACAAAATATTGTATTTTAAATGGTAGATAGCAGTTTCTTCTGATTTCTGTGTAATCATCAAAATGTAGTAATTTATTTGCACATAAAAAAAAATTATACTACATTAGGAAGAAGGAAATAATAGTACACACAGTAGTTCAGCAACCATGGATGGCATGCCCACGTTAGCAATCGTATTTCAAAAATACAGAATCAAACCAATTGTACATACAGTGCACAGTGAATAAGACATTTACTTATAGCACACGTGAAGCACTTTTACTTTGAAGTTGCACTCACTCGCTCCTGCTGATCCAGCACAAGTAACAATCTTCTGACAGTTTAAAAAGCCTGGATCGCCTGCTTGGATAGTCACGGAGTGACTGTCATGATTTGTGAATCAGAGGAACTTTTGATCCTGATCCTGAAGATTTTTTTTCAGGCTGATGGAATATGCGCTTTAGAGGAAGATGTTAGATGAGCTGTCGACGGAAAGAAAATGCTGGATTTTTGTGAGGTTCGTGAATTACATCTGTTTAAACGAGATATGTGCATATTTGCAAATTGTATATGATAGACGTTTTATTGATATTTGCCTTTTATTATTAGAAAATAAATTTAAAAGTGACAGGGAACTGCTGAGGAGAGGCTGATAGAACACGTGCTTTAGAGGTTAAAAATGAGTGCTCCACAGGATGCTGGATATGCTCAAGTTTTGTGAGGTTTGTTTATTACATCTTTTTAAATGAGATGTGTGTATATTTACAGATGGTATATGACAAAGCAGTTAAATGTTACATGGAACTGTTGAGGAGAGAGAGGGAGAATGAAACAGTCAAGCACTTCAACATTATGAGCTCAAAGCATCTGCTGTGGTTCTGATATGTGGACCATTTAAATGAAACTGTGTTGCACACCGGACTATTAATGTAGTAACATGATGGCACATAACAACAAAACGAAACGTGACTGGTCGTTTACATGTCTCAGTCGCTTCACATGCAAGCAGACCATTTTCAGCGCCCTCAAGAAACAAATAGGCCAAACAGGAAAATATATCGGCTGATGCTGATAATTAAAAAAGTCAGACCACTAGTTAAGACTTGACCTGATTCGGTGGTAAATAAATTGCTCCTTACATAGTGGACGCATCGCAAAGGTTCCGTTCTAGTCCCACTAGTGTTTTTGCTTGTTCATGCTTTATTAATGGTAAATGTGTTAATCGTTGAAGTCACATTTTTCAAATTAATCATATGCATTAATGCCTTAATTTTGAGTCTAATATTTCTGTGTGTATACTGTATATAATATATATATATATATATATATATATATATATATATATATATATATATTTAATAAATTAAATTCCTTTTGTTTTCACAGAAGAAAGCAAGGCATACGAGTTTGGAACTAAATAGGGTGAGTAAATAAATAAATTTTATTTTCATTTTAGGATTAACAATTCCTTTAATGATGTCAAATTGCAGGCACAAACACACACAGAGAGAGAGATACATAGATAGAGAAAGATAGATAGATAGAGAGAGAGAGAGAGAGAGAGAGAGAGAGAGAGAGAGAGAGAGAGAGGAAGAGAGAGAGAGTTTGCTGATAATTTTTACTTTAGTATTCACTCATATGCTTGTCCTGTGGAAAACAATTTCACCTGTGCATGTAATTGCAGCAAACACTGACAGTTATTAATACAAGCAGGTGGCAAACTGACAAGCGTGAGTTGGTGCAGGACAGAGATAGACGGACAAACATGTACAAGTACACACACGCAAACATACGCATACATCATTTACAACTGACAATTTCCTGTATGTCTCCTGATCAATGATATGAGAATATTTATGTGGTGGGATAAAGGTCACCCAGGGAGACAGAGCAAGAGAGACGCATATGTGTTCTGCAATAGCGTGACAGATCCTCACAGTGATCATCCTGCACCACGGCGCACTCTGACTACAGTATTTTACACTAATGCACATCTCTCTTTCTGCTTTCCTCCTCTCTCTTGTTCCTCACTTTCTTTGCTGTATTCCCATGCAGTTTCAACCTTTCCCTCATTCAAAATTATCTAGCCTCTCTCTATATATCTCTCTCGTCCCCACTCTCTCTCTTCCTCTCCCAGCTCCAGGTGATTTACAGGGCTGCTCAGCAATATCTGAGTATCAGCACTGAGTCTGTGTGAGGAATAATAATCACCATGCAGTGAAAGAGCCACTGCAGTGTGTGTGTGTGAGAGAGAGAGAGAGAGAGAGAGAGAGAGAGAGAGAGAGAGAGAGAGAGAGAGCGAGAGATAGTTTGTGTGTCGTGAGAAGAGCAGAGAGCAAATAGAGGTAAGAAATGGCTGCGCTGGAATACACACAAACACAGATATACAGGCATAGATTAGAGCACATTAACTGTTGCAGAGAGGTCATTTACTGACTGGAACTCAAAGTCACAGAGGAAGACAGGCACCAGTGCCCCTTAGTGGCCAAAATCAAGCACTATCAATTCCTCAAATGAACTGTTGGGGGAATGACATCAGTGCTTTCTTCTTTGGTAATAAGATCTGGAAACAAGACCTAAGAAGTCTGTAATTGTTTTCATTTTTTATAAACTTAAAAACTTCATGCAAATGATTTAGTCTGACTTAAATCGTACCAGTCAGATCTTTGTGAAGTTGGACTAACAGACGATGCAAAAAATAAAAAAAGATTTATTTTTTTGACAAGAAAAATGCCATAAGTTATATTGTTTTTAGAAAAATCTGACAAACTTTGTTGAACTTTATGCCTAAAACAAGAAAACATCTACCAAATTGGGTAAGAAAAATAAACTTGCTTTCCATCTAAATCAAGTTTATTTTTTCTTATCCCATGGGCAAATAGTTTTTTTTTTTTTCTTGTTTTAAAACATATATAAACCTCTATAAATTTGGTTAGATTTCTCTCAAAATAAGTTTAAATATCTTATACCATTTTGCTTGACAAGTACATTTATCTTGTTTTAAGAATGTTTAGATATTTTTACTGGAAAACAAGAAAAAAATACTTAATAAGGTAATGATTTATTGCAGTGTAGATAATGCGATTGCAATAACACATGCAGTTATAATCGAGCAACAGTGGAGATTTGAAAAGTCGATTTCAAGGAAGGATTTCAGCTGAGGAAGTGTACACGCCGCGATTCACCTCTGTCTTTAAAAGCATGTGCACAACATTATCTACGTCTGTTATGCTCTCTTCCTGTGCATTCTACATGTTTCTACTTTCCACTTCTGAAGTCTTAATTACGAGTATGTCCTGTTCAAGTTACTTTGTTATCTGAAAGAATAGGAAAATTGGAGGATGCCATGTTCAATCTAGCAGATTTCTTGGGGAATCTTATTTTGACTTTGTAATATACAGTATGTTAGTCAGCTTGCTGAAGGTAACAATATGTGTCAAATGGTTACTGATATATGTAAATGTTTATTGCCAAAAACATAAAGTGATAACAAGGTAGATGTAGAACTACAAAAACCATACGCTCCTCTGCCATGTTGAAAATGTACATCTTCTCCCAATTTGGTATCAAAATTGGGAGAAGTTTCCCAGTCGTAATTACTACTTGAGGTGGCGTTCATGTGCAACTTCCAAGGATGACACTTGTATTGACCACAATTCCGATGGCACGTCAAGGCAGAATTAATCCGACTTCGCTCAAATCGGGCTGTACTTTAAAAATAATAATTATTGTTTTAGTCTGGCTGAAATATAATTTTTAGAGTGCATGTAAATGTACTGTGTGACCAGTGGTGGTATGCACTGTGCGTACTATTAGCACTCCAACTTCCCTTAGAAACATTTTCCCTGAGAATATTTCAGTAATGATGATACATGTCCCGTATTTCTGTCTGCTGATTTGAATCAGAACTAGCGATGTACACTTCATGAATGAATCATGCTTTTGAGTTGGTTCCTTTCAGTGAATTGTCCAAACATGTTTGCAAAACGTTCTGAATCAATTTGCATTTCAGTTTGATTCGTTCATACTGCACATTCACTGAATTATTCTCTCACTCAGTAAAACAGCATCGGTACATTTAAGAACACAGAGAAAAAACAGAGCACTGGATGATGTGGATATTTACCTACAATTATTTGAGGCAAAACACTATGCTTTTTTGAAAGGTTACTTTGAGAAACTTTCTTAGATGCCATGACAAGATAAAAGGAACTTCAAGACACCTGTATTCTGCTTAGGTGTACCATTGCACTGTGTCTTGCTATTTTAGTGCAAGAATGTATTTGGCCTGAAGGGTCACAAGGGTTTTAGGCAATAGTTACATTGAATGCTACACATACTTGAGAAAATAAAAAGAAATTCCTCTCAAAGTCACCAGAGCTAAACGTTTTGGTGTTGTTTTTGCACAAATGTTTTTCAAGGGGGAGCACAACCCTGGACATTAAGGGTACCCTTTACTTGTTCAGTTTTCTGTGCGTACCCTGAGATAAAATCTTGAGAGGAAAAAGAGTGCAAAAGAAATTACAGGGAGAAAAGGAGGAAAAGGATTGGGAAGTTATTTCTTAAGTCTATTTTCTTACTGAATTTAATGGTATTTTTTGTTTTTACTAATATGTATCCCTATATGTTGCATATTACTATTTAAATCTGTCCCTTCTACTATCTATCTTTACAACCTTTCAAACAATAATTTCTAAAACTTTGACACTATTGTTTTGCTTCAAAGCATTGGTATTTTCTACAAGAAATGAAAATCCAGTTATAGCTTGTTTTATTTTTTGTACTTTGTTTGCTTTATTTATGCAGCCTATATATTTGCATTGCTTATCATCTTACTATCTCAATGGGTGATTTATTCAATAAATCATTATTATTTAAGGACAACTTCTCTCATGTTTGGCTATACTATGTTGTTTTAATAGGCTGTAATTATTCCTACACTGGCAATCAAGACAAATTCTGCAGTATCTCTGCAGTGGTGACAGAACAATATTCAAATTCAAAATTCTGATTTGGAGAATGACTAAACCTTCAAAAATATGTTGTTTTTAAAAACAATATGTACACATTTTTACACACTAGGTATGCTCAGAGGTGTCAAACAATAAATGCTTATAATGTTTTAATACATATTCCGTGATCTTGCAGTAAGTTTTCTTCTTTATCATTTGTTTAATGAAGCCAGACATCAGTCTTCAGTCAATGCGCCACAGCTGTTTCAAAGTCAAACATGTGTAAGCACTTAATTCCTGGAGGAACTAAAGAGCATCTTCTGATGCAAAGCTGTTTAACCAACCACACTGCGGTGTTAAGGAAGGATTAAGCTCTTGATTTGAGGGCAAACTAATCCATGTGTGATTGGGCATTTACTGAATAAAAAATAATGATTAGGTGGATGCTTTACAGACGCATCTTGTCTTCCACGTTCATTTCACTTAGAACAATGCTCACTTAATGAGCACGTCCTGATGTTAGCAAGCAGTGAATACATTTTTCTCTAAGTGTGCGGATGTGATATTTACAGCTTACCTTTATCATCATCTCAGACTTCCACATAAAAAGTCTCCATTGTGCTTTAAGGAGTAAACAGGATGTTTCAGCTCTAGTCTTGCCTGTGTGTGTTTGTGTGCAAGTTATATGTATTGTGAGACAGTGAAATTTAATGAATACCCACTTGTGACGAAAAGCTACACCCACACACACATACATGTACACACACACACACCCACCTCTATTATCCATTTTATAGTGACCAGCAAACAAAGCAGTTCTGTTACAAATGCAGCAAAACATCAATAAATTAATAAATAAAAATTATTTGAAGTGAATAAGGATGTGTGTGTGTGTGTGTGTTTGTTATGAACAAGTAAGTCCTGTGCCGGGTGAGATATTTCCTTACAGATGAACTCATTCTATGTGAGACAAGTTTTTAATGAGTATTGTTACACATAGTTTTGCTGACAAACATACATAATCTTGTCTCTATTTTCTGTCTGGAACTTGTCACATACCAGGACCAAGAATTCAATCCAAAATCACACGATTTACACAGTCGTTAAATGCAAAACAATAAATTCACATACTTAGTGGCCCCAGACAGTGAACACACCCCTGGGTCAGACATAAATTTGAACCAAATTTCTCACGACATACTGCGGTTGCTGTGACAATAACCTCAGTGTGAGTAGTATGTGTGACAAAGAGGGATGTTATTAAGCGGAGCACACTACCCTCTTTCAGTCCTTTCTTTGATTACTGTTCCTCTCGGACACAATCACTCATCTCCGAAAAGCCTTCATCATATAGGTTCATCTCTTGACGTTCACTCTAAGAAAAGGGCCTTTCTTTGACAATGGCATAATTAACATCAGCTCTCTCTCCATTCCCTCTTTTGCTTTTTCTCCTCCCTGCTGTCATTTTAGTCCATAAAATATTCAGACTACTAAATGCAAACATTAAATCACTTTACACTTCAATTGATACCAATTCTGAGAGATAACGACCAGCATAAAGCATCATAAAGGCTTCTGACACAAGGCTCTGGTCTTTAAAGTCCAGGATGTTGTAAACATCAATTACAATCCTTGTGTGAGATGAGGATAAACAGGTTTGGTTTGCTGTCCGCAATGAAGGGGCTTGAGTCAACTCTCCCGTATGTATTTCATTATAGAAATAAATGTGGAGTTGGGGTGGTGGAGGGATACCAAAAGAATTGTCACAAGAGATAGGCAAGCAGCTGTGTACATATCCTTAAGGGTGTGATTAGCAGAATTAGGTGAACATGCTCCTCTTGAAAATCTGTTTGGAACTTCATTATTATGTATAATGTATATACTATTTTTACAGGAGTCACATCTAATTAGTTGTTTTTTGGTGGGGATAAAATAGAGAAATTACAAGATGAAGGGGGATCACGTTTAGGACATGGTGCATCAGATGAGCACCACAGCTCAATGTGACTGCTAGTCTGCAGCTTTGACATACTGGAGGTCCAAAAAGTATTTGGACACTTAAGCCACCTAAAAGTGTATACATTAACAGTAATGAGATAAACATTTTAACTAGGTGGCTTCTGCAAACAAATTAAGTTAGACCTAACTAAGGACTACCTTTTGCAATTAGTTTTAACCATTTGGTCTCAAGGTTATTTTAAGGGCATGTATGAAATCAGCAAGTGTAGCACATGAACAGTATGATTTGGCTATTGTCATTTGGGTGTACTACTGAAATTATGTTGTGCATTTATTTAGCCTCAAAAAGTCCCTGAGAAAATATAACTGTGTAAATGATGTGTATCTTATGTGTTATGTTCTCAGTATGTGTTTAACAGCCAGTGGCGTCTAATGAAATTTCAGTGTGGAAGTTATAAATCCTGTTCTATATTTGTTGCATCATTTCTTTGATATATGAAAAATATAACATCAAAATATATCAGAATTAGGCGTATAACAATACACAAATTTCATGATTTGATGCGATGCATAGCCTTATGATACGATACAATATTATACGAGCACCCACAATTGTTTTGCTCAAACCTATTCTAGGATTCTACATAAATGTCTTTTAAATCATAAATGCCTCAAAAGTGTCTGACATTGGCACAAAAAAACAGAACTCTAAGAAGCTTAAACAAAAGCACTGCATTTATTTTGTTTGATTGTTGAGAAAAACTAATATAAACTCACAATTTTCATGTTTTCCTTGAGAAAATAAATTTGTAATTTATATTCATAAAGCACTTTTCTAAATACACATAGTTTCAAAGCAGCTTTACAGAACATCATGCCTTATTGTATGAAAGCCATTCTGAACACTATATTGGCATTTTGTAGATCCATTTGTGATAAATAAACGTGCTGGGTCTGGAAAGACCCGTGTATGTAATAATGTTTAACGAAGCACACATGCATTTAAGGTTTAATAATGGACATGTTCCACTAGATTTGACAACCAGAAAGTCTATCTGAAAAAATATCTATTGTTTTATTGTGTATCTGTATCTGGTAATCTGGATAATGTAACCAGATTAAAAAAAAATATTACTTGTAATTAGATTACACCATTTTCCCCACTCTGTAATCAGATTATATATTTTATTGATTACATGATTACATTTTTTTAAATTTCATTATCAGTCAGCCAACGGCAATAAATAGTACAGTATTTTCTGAGTATGCTCCCAAATTTAAAAGATTTACTTCCACTGGACCATGTTAGTGTAAGTTGGCACCTTAGTTTTACTCAGTGACTGATGGCAATTTGCTGTTGGATTTCATTGTTCACTAATGCTTAATGAATGTTAACTAAATACATTTTGTACTTAATACATTTAAAATTAAAGTTTAGATTACCTAAAATGTGCAATCTAACAGATTATTTGCTTTCAGCATGACAGGGACATTTTTGAGTATATTTTCTTATGAAATAATAAAACTGTCAGAGATATTCTATTTTAACAAATATTTGTATCGGCTGTGATAAGAGCTGCAATAGTGGCCTCATGTTATGCTGCAAAAGACTTACAGTAAGTGTGCAGCACAAACAGAATATTATGGGGCTGGAAGACACGGTTTACAGCACTGCTTCTGTAAATGGACAACAAGGGAAAATAAAAAAAATCAATCCATTTGGCAACAATAAACAAAACATGGCTGAAGTGCAATCTCAGCTTACAACTCAGCACTAATGATACTTTCTAGCTCTGTGTTTACTGTGTGTTGTTTTGTGTGTCAGAGAGAAACACAGAGAGAGGAAACTTTTGAGTTAACGATCATTAAAATGATAATTGATAATTAATGTGGACTTCAAGGTTAAATTTTATATAAACATTCATATAAGGGAAATTCAATTCAAGTGTATACTTGCATAAGTTTTTCTGAATTTGTATCAATTTTTTGACAGTTCATTTAAATAGTCCTACAGTGCATCAAATAAATGTTTGAAACAAATATTCCATGTAGACTCTCAATTCATATGAGGTCATTAAAACGGCATGTCTAAAATGTATATAAGAATAGTTAGATGAACACGGTCACACTGCTGTCAATGCTTGAAATTATATATATGAACTACCCAAATGCATTTATTTAGGCAAATGTGTGTATTTAGGCAAATTTGTGACATTTCCTCTTGGTAATTTGATTAGTAATTACACTTTTATACTGTGTGAATTTGTCTCTCTCTATAATCTGCGTTTAACTCATCAACACAGTAGTGGATCCTGGCTTGAGCGATATAGGCAGGTGCCTAGGGCAGCAGCAGTCTCTGGGGTGGCATGACATTGTACCTGATCGATCACCTCTGCACAGAGCTCACAAGATTATGATGGGAGAAAGGTGCCCCAAATTGTGTCATACCGCCGCTGGCTCGCGATGGGTGAAAGGTGCCCAAAATCGACCCGTCCCTGCACAGAGCTTGCAATATCACAATGCCTGACAGGATACTCAGCCTAAAAGGCTCTAAATGATTAGGATTATAGATGTTCATAATCATTCTTACATTCTGAGGGGGCGCCACGTCTGATCTTGCCTAGGGCACCATGTAAGCCTATGTCAACTTACTGCAAATGGCAATGTCCTGTGTGAATTATCTGACCGTGTCCTGTGACTGAAGCCCCAGTCACAGGTTGAATGTGTTTGTGTGTACGTGCACAAGGAACCGATATCAGGCATATTCTTCAGATCTTCAGGCCTCTGTTGTGAGAAGCCTGAAGAACTGGTGCGTGAAACTTGAACTTCAAAAACAGCCTTTCCATCTCACGCTTTTATTTTCGCCTAGCAAAGTGCTCACTTTAAAGTACAAAGAACCCCCAGCTCTTTCAGCCCATATAGTTGACAGTCTAACTTATTCGGCGAACAACACATGCACACAACCGTCTCCCTGCTTCACATTGCTGCATTTCCAAAAAGTCCTTCTCAGGTCTGTCTGCTTAGATATATTGCCCCTTTTATCCAACCAATTAGACATCAGAATTTCATCTCCCAGGAAACGTTTGTGGCTTTAATTGGCCATTTGATTTGCATCGCTTTGATTTAATTCTAACCGAGTGAAGAGTTTTATTTTTGCCCAGGCGGCTGTTGTTTCCCCTGGGGTCGGTGCCACGTGATAGTATGTGTGTGTGTGTGTGTGTGTGGGTTGTGTGAATGGGTGTTTATAGGTGTAGGTGTGTGTGTGTATCAAAAAGGAGACTGAAAAGTGTGTGTGTGATCCAGATTGGGAGGGTGTCAGATTTAGATTCAGGGTTAGAAAGTATGTTGCCTTGCTCGCTTTACTTTCAAAAAATTTTAGCATTATTTGAAGTGTGGTGGGTGTTGTTCTGAACAGCGTTCCATTTGGCGAGTGTGTGGAGAGCACCATGCATTATCTCTGTGGGCTTCCTGTCAACGTGTATGGGCAGGAGTAAGGGATCACACACACACACACACACACAACACACACGTACGTACACACACACACACACACACACAGAGGAACAGGCCCTGACTTGCCTACACACTCCTTTTCCACCAGTAGGATGAGACAGATGGGGGTGGACGGCTGTATAGTGGTGTATCTAAGGAGAAAGTCAAGTAGTTCTTTTTTCTTCATGAAAAGTAAGCAGAAAAACTGCATAGAAACACAAAAGATTACATATAGAATGCTCTTATTGCATCTAATATTTGTTCATTTGTTTATACTACAGTCTCTCAATTATTATGGCAAAACTGCATGCAGTGAAAATGCATACATTAAATTTTAACATTGTACGTTTAAAAATTCAGCGTATGCTTGACATAACAGGCCATAAGATGGAAACCGAGCAAGCTCACAGGGTCCCGGCTCGGAGATCCATGGAGGGAGACAGGCCCCGATCAATTCTGGCTAAATTTCTGAGATCATCCGATAAAGATCTCATGTTACAAGAGACAAGGAGTAAAGGCAAGCTTTCTTGGAAGAACCACAGCATTTTCTTGTTCCCAGACTTTTCGAATTCGACACGAGAGAAATGTGAACGATTCAGGGAATGCAAGAAACTCTCACCTCAATGGAAAGTTGCGTTTGCTCTGATGTTTCCAGCCAAACTGAGAATAGATATGAGATGGCCGACAATAGAAAATAGGATGGCCGTAGAGAATTTTCATGTTGCCGCCTAGTCGACCTGACTCACTGAACATTCTCTTGACTGTTCGAGGAAACAGGTTGCCTTTTTCAGTTTGTTTTGTGTAATATAATTTCTTCGGAACAGTCTGTGGATGAATCTGCTCGTTTTGGATGCTTATGCCTCATGTTGGCTGGAATTGGTTTTGAGGAATATTTCTTGGACATTGGAGTGAGTTTGACTGCCCAAATAACTGAATGGCTCATTTTTATTTTGTGTGCTCGTTCCGCTAGCAGCTGGAGCTTGTTTTGTGGGGGCGCACACCTTCAAATCAGTTAAGTGGATGAATATACAAATGTTTTTTTGGTGTTTATTCTGCTTATTGACTGGAGTTTGTTCTATAGACTTGAGCAACCCGATGGCAAAGTTGTCACGGGTGGCTCTGGTATGCGTACATGGACTGTTTGAGTTTAGAGGGATTAATGCGCCCATTTTCTTTTTTCTTTTTGTTTGGTTTGGGGGGGGGGGGGGTTCAGAGTTTGATTGTTGCACTAAAATGGTCTTTATAATTTTATTTTTGACACACAATCAATTTTTTCTAATAAGTCAAAATGTTAATATGTGTGGATTGTCTCCCTCCATGTGGAATGTGAATGGGATGGGAAATATGATATAGTGTTTCTTCTTTCCACGCAGGCAGCTGAAATATTTGGGAATATATGGGGTGGACATATATTCTTTAGTGCTGGCTCAAGTAAGAGCAGGGGAGTCATTACATTGATAAGTAAACATCTACAATTCAAATGTCTCAAACAGATTAAAGATACATTAGGAAGAGTCATTGTTGTTTTAGCAGAAAATGGGAAGGTTAATGTTATTAAAATGAATTGTATTCCAAACTTCCACAGTCTCTTTCTGTAGATGTCCCCCTCTCTTATTTCAAGCAAATTGATAGCATAGCGAAGTCCTTCATTTGGAATGGTAAGCGTCCTAGTTTACATTTTAATAAGTTACATAGGCCAATCGACAAATGTGGGCTAGGCCTACCCAAGATTTTGTTTTATTATTATCGGTCTCAGACATTTGGCTCATTGGTCGCTTCCACCTGAGGGAGCTCCTCCCTGGTTGTGTATTGAACAGGAAGTTATTGGCCCTAATTTGCCATTGCAAAGACTTTCAATCAAACTAATTGGAGAAGTTAAGTTACACCCTGTTATCTCGCAGATTGTACTTGGTATGGACAAAAGTGTCCAGAATGTTTAATTCGGACATTTATTTAAATGTTGCCTCAAGCATATGGCTGAACCCTAAATTATGTATTGATAATTCCCCTTTCTGCTGGTCAGAGTGGATTGTGAGGGGGGGGGGTTAATACACTTGGTGACCTGTATGTGGATGGTGGTGGTGTAGTGGGCTAAAGCACATAACTGTTAATCCCCACGGCCACCACCATTGTGTCCTTGAGCAAGGCACTTATCTCCAGGTTGCTCTGGGGGGATTGTCCCTGTAAAAAGTGCACTGTAAGTCGCTTTGGATAAAAGCGTCTGCCAAATGCATAAATGTAAATGTAAATGTATGAGACCGGAGTGTTGAGATCTTTTGAAGGTTTGGTTCAACATTTTGGGATTCCTAGATCTCAGTTTTTTAGATATTTACAGCTGTGCCACCCACTCTGTAATATTGTTTATGAGTAACATGCATCCCCCTAAAATGGCAGACACTCTGGAAGTGGTGATTACTGCTTTTGGAAAAGATCATGAGGCATCAGTGTATTACTCCCTGCTAATTCAGAGTATGGAGATGGAGCTTCAACTTCTATCAAGAGATTATGGAAGAAAGATTTAAACTTGGTATTGGAG